>NW_027364420.1:0-235078 GCF_046119375.1 Phyllobates terribilis
GATATTACTGTTTGTGCATTTACAATATTCATTGATTTTTGCCATTGAAAAACATGTTTTTCATATACCAGAAATGTTTGAAGCTACTGACTGAATGAAAGGAGCTGGCATCTCACTCTCTTTGAATCTTCTTTATCATGCTAGGATTAGCAGGAAAAAGCAAAAAATTTCAGAATTGCACCTTGCAATGTGGAGATATTACTGTTTGTGCATTTACAATATTCATTGATTTTTGCCATTGAAAAACATGTTTTTCATATACCAGAAATGTTTGAAGCTACTGACTGAATGAAAGGAGCTGGCATCTCACTCTCTTTGAATCTTCTTTATCATGCTAGGATTAACAGGAAAAAGCAAAAAATTTCAGAATTGCACCTTGCAATGTCGAGATATTACTGTTTGTGCATTTACAATATTCATTGATTTTTGCCATTGAAAAACATGTTTTTCATATACCAGAAATGTTTGAAGCTACTGACTGAATGAAAGGAGCTGGCATCTCACTCTCTTTGAATCTTCTTTATCATGCTAGGATTAACAGGAAAAAGCTAAAAATTTCAGAATTGCACCGTGCAATGTGGAGATATTACTGTTTGTGCATTTACAATATTCATTGATTTTTGCCATTGAAAAACATGTTTTTCATATACCAGAAATGTTTGAAGCTACTGACTGAATGAAAGGAGCTGGCATCTCACTCTCTTTGAATCTTCTTTATCATGCTAGGATTAGCAGGAAAAAGCAAAAAATTTCAGAATTGCACCTTGCAATGTGGAGATATTACTGTTTGTGCATTTACAATATTCATTGATTTTTGCCATTGAAAAACATGTTTTTCATATACCAGAAATGTTTGAAGCTACTGACTGAATGAAAGGAGCTGGCATCTCACTCTCTTTGAATCTTCTTTATCATGCTAGGATTAACAGGAAAAAGCTAAAAATTTCAGAATTGCACCGTGCAATGTGGAGATATTACTGTTTGTGCATTTACAATATTCATTGATTTTTGCCATTGAAAAACATGTTTTTCATATACCAGAAATGTTTGAAGCTACTGACTGAATGAAAGGAGCTGGCATCTCACTCTCTTTGAATCTTCTTTATCATGCTAGGATTAACAGGAAAAAGCTAAAAATTTCAGAATTGCACCGTGCAATGTGGAGATATTACTGTTTGTGCATTTACAATATTCATTGATTTTTGCCATTGAAAAACATCATGTTATTCATATACCAGAAATGATTGAAGCTACTGACTGAATGAAAGGAGCTGGCATCTCACTCTCTTTGAATCTTCTTTATCATGCTAAGAGGAGCAGGAAAAAGCAAAAAATTTCAGAATTGCACCTTGCAATGCGGAGAAATTACTGTTTGTGCATTTACAATATTCATTGATTTTTGCCATTGAAAAACGTCCAGAAATGATTGAAGCTACTGACTGAATGAAAGGAGCTGGCATCTCACTCTCTTTGAATCTTCTTTATCATGCTAAGAGGAGCAGGAAAAAGCAAAAATTTTCAGAATTGCACCTTGCAATGCGGAGAAATTACTGTTTGTGCATTTAAAATATTCATTGATTTTTGCCATTGAAAAACGTCCAGAAATGATTGAAGCTACTGACTGAATGAAAGGAGCTCTCATCTCACTCTCTTTGAATCTTCTTTATCATGCTAAGAGGAGCAGGAAAAAGCAAAAAATTTCAGAATTGCACCTTGCAATGTGGAGATATTACTGTTTGTGCATTTACAATATTCATTGATTTTTGCCATTGAAAAACATGTTTTTCATATACCAGAAATGTTTGAAGCTACTGACTGAATGAAAGGAGCTGGCATCTCACTCTCTTTGAATCTTCTTTATCATGCTAGGATTAACAGGAAAAAGCTAAAAATTTCAGAATTGCACCGTGCAATGTGGAGATATTACTGTTTGTGCATTTACAATATTCATTGATTTTTGCCATTGAAAAACATGTTTTTCATATACCAGAAATGTTTGAAGCTACTGACTGAATGAAAGGAGCTGGCATCTCACTCTCTTTGAATCTTCTTTATCATGCTAGGATTAACAGGAAAAAGCTAAAAATTTCAGAATTGCACCGTGCAATGTGGAGATATTACTGTTTGTGCATTTACAATATTCATTGATTTTTGCCATTGAAAAACATCATGTTATTCATATACCAGAAATGATTGAAGCTACTGACTGAATGAAAGGAGCTGGCATCTCACTCTCTTTGAATCTTCTTTATCATGCTAAGAGGAGCAGGAAAAAGCAAAAAATTTCAGAATTGCACCTTGCAATGCGGAGAAATTACTGTTTGTGCATTTACAATATTCATTGATTTTTGCCATTGAAAAACGTCCAGAAATGATTGAAGCTACTGACTGAATGAAAGGAGCTGGCATCTCACTCTCTTTGAATCTTCTTTATCATGCTAAGAGGAGCAGGAAAAAGCAAAAATTTTCAGAATTGCACCTTGCAATGCGGAGAAATTACTGTTTGTGCATTTAAAATATTCATTGATTTTTGCCATTGAAAAACGTCCAGAAATGATTGAAGCTACTGACTGAATGAAAGGAGCTCTCATCTCACTCTCTTTGAATCTTCTTTATCATGCTAAGAGGAGCAGGAAAAAGCAAAAAATTTCAGAATTGCACCTTGCAATGTGGAGATATTACTGTTTGTGCATTTACAATATTCATTGATTTTTGCCATTGAAAAACATGTTTTTCATATACCAGAAATGTTTGAAGCTACTGACTGAATGAAAGGAGCTGGCATCTCACTCTCTTTGAATCTTCTTTATCATGCTAGGATTAACAGGAAAAAGCTAAAAATTTCAGAATTGCACCGTGCAATGTGGAGATATTACTGTTTGTGCATTTACAATATTCATTGATTTTTGCCATTGAAAAACATGTTTTTCATATACCAGAAATGTTTGAAGCTACTGACTGAATGAAAGGAGCTGGCATCTCACTCTCTTTGAATCTTCTTTATCATGCTAGGATTAACAGGAAAAAGCTAAAAATTTCAGAATTGCACCGTGCAATGTGGAGATATTACTGTTTGTGCATTTACAATATTCATTGATTTTTGCCATTGAAAAACATGTTTTTCATATACCAGAAATGTTTGAAGCTACTGACTGAATGAAAGGAGCTGGCATCTCACTCTCTTTGAATCTTCTTTATCATGCTAGGATTAGCAGGAAAAAGCAAAAAATTTCAGAATTGCACCTTGCAATGTGGAGATATTACTGTTTGTGCATTTACAATATTCATTGATTTTTGCCATTGAAAAACATGTTTTTCATATACCAGAAATGTTTGAAGCTACTGACTGAATGAAAGGAGCTGGCATCTCACTCTCTTTGAATCTTCTTTATCATGCTAGGATTAACAGGAAAAAGCTAAAAATTTCAGAATTGCACCGTGCAATGTGGAGATATTACTGTTTGTGCATTTACAATATTCATTGATTTTTGCCATTGAAAAACATGTTTTTCATATACCAGAAATGTTTGAAGCTACTGACTGAATGAAAGGAGCTGGCATCTCACTCTCTTTGAATCTTCTTTATCATGCTAGGATTAGCAGGAAAAAGCTAAAAATTTCAGAATTGCACCTTGCAATGTGGAGATATTACTGTTTGTGCATTTACAATATTCATTGATTTTTGCCATTGAAAAACATGTTTTTCATATACCAGAAATGTTTGAAGCTACTGACTGAATGAAAGGAGCTGGCATCTCACTCTCTTTGAATCTTCTTTATCATGCTAGGATTAACAGGAAAAAGCAAAAAATTTCAGAATTGCACCTTGCAATGTGGAGATATTACTGTTTGTGCATTTACAATATTCATTGATTTTTGCCATTGAAAAACATGTTTTTCATATACCAGAAATGTTTGAAGCTACTGACTGAATGAAAGGAGCTGGCATCTCACTCTCTTTGAATCTTCTTTATCATGCTAGGATTAACAGGAAAAAGCTAAAAATTTCAGAATTGCACCGTGCAATGTGGAGATATTACTGTTTGTGCATTTACAATATTCATTGATTTTTGCCATTGAAAAACATGTTTTTCATATACCAGAAATGTTTGAAGCTACTGACTGAATGAAAGGAGCTGGCATCTCACTCTCTTTGAATCTTCTTTATCATGCTAGGATTAGCAGGAAAAAGCAAAAAATTTCAGAATTGCACCTTGCAATGTGGAGATATTACTGTTTGTGCATTTACAATATTCATTGATTTTTGCCATTGAAAAACATGTTTTTCATATACCAGAAATGTTTGAAGCTACTGACTGAATGAAAGGAGCTGGCATCTCACTCTCTTTGAATCTTCTTTATCATGCTAGGATTAGCAGGAAAAAGCAAAAAATTTCAGAATTGCACCTTGCAATGTGGAGATATTACTGTTTGTGCATTTACAATATTCATTGATTTTTGCCATTGAAAAACATGTTTTTCATATACCAGAAATGTTTGAAGCTACTGACTGAATGAAAGGAGCTGGCATCTCACTCTCTTTGAATCTTCTTTATCATGCTAGGATTAACAGGAAAAAGCTAAAAATTTCAGAATTGCACCGTGCAATGTGGAGATATTACTGTTTGTGCATTTACAATATTCATTGATTTTTGCCATTGAAAAACATGTTTTTCATATACCAGAAATGTTTGAAGCTACTGACTGAATGAAAGGAGCTGGCATCTCACTCTCTTTGAATCTTCTTTATCATGCTAGGATTAGCAGGAAAAATCAAAAAATTTCAGAATTGCACCTTGCAATGTGGAGATATTACTGTTTGTGCATTTACAATATTCATTGATTTTTGCCATTGAAAAACATGTTTTTCATATACCAGAAATGTTTGAAGCTACTGACTGAATGAAAGGAGCTGGCATCTCACTCTCTTTGAATCTTCTTTATCATGCTAGGATTAACAGGAAAAAGCAAAAAATTTCAGAATTGCACCTTGCAATGTGGAGATATTACTGTTTGTGCATTTACAATATTCATTGATTTTTGCCATTGAAAAACATGTTTTTCATATACCAGAAATGTTTGAAGCTACTGACTGAATGAAAGGAGCTGGCATCTCACTCTCTTTGAATCTTCTTTATCATGCTAGGATTAACAGGAAAAAGCTAAAAATTTCAGAATTGCACCGTGCAATGTGGAGATATTACTGTTTGTGCATTTACAATATTCATTGATTTTTGCCATTGAAAAACATGTTTTTCATATACCAGAAATGTTTGAAGCTACTGACTGAATGAAAGGAGCTGGCATCTCACTCTCTTTGAATCTTCTTTATCATGCTAGGATTAGCAGGAAAAAGCAAAAAAATTCAGAATTGCACCTTGCAATGTGGAGATATTACTGTTTGTGCATTTACAATATTCATTGATTTTTGCCATTGAAAAACATGTTTTTCATATACCAGAAATGTTTGAAGCTACTGACTGAATGAAAGGAGCTGGCATCTCACTCTCTTTGAATCTTCTTTATCATGCTAGGATTAACAGGAAAAAGCTAAAAATTTCAGAATTGCACCGTGCAATGTGGAGATATTACTGTTTGTGCATTTACAATATTCATTGATTTTTGCCATTGAAAAACATGTTTTTCATATACCAGAAATGTTTGAAGCTACTGACTGAATGAAAGGAGCTGGCATCTCACTCTCTTTGAATCTTCTTTATCATGCTAGGATTAACAGGAAAAAGCTAAAAATTTCAAAATTGCACCGTGCAATGTGGAGATATTACTGTTTGTGCATTTACAATATTCATTGATTTTTGCCATTGAAAAACATCATGTTATTCATATACCAGAAATGATTGAAGCTACTGACTGAATGAAAGGAGCTGGCATCTCACTCTCTTTGAATCTTCTTTATCATGCTAAGAGGAGCAGGAAAAAGCAAAAAATTTCAGAATTGCACCTTGCAATGCGGAGAAATTACTGTTTGTGCATTTACAATATTCATTGATTTTTGCCATTGAAAAACGTCCAGAAATGATTGAAGCTACTGACTGAATGAAAGGAGCTGGCATCTCACTCTCTTTGAATCTTCTTTATCATGCTAAGAGGAGCAGGAAAAAGCAAAAAATTTCAGAATTGCACCTTGCAATGCGGAGAAATTACTGTTTGTGCATTTACAATATTCATTGATTTTTGCCATTGAAAAACGTCCAGAAATGATTGAAGCTACTGACTGAATGAAAGGAGCTCTCATCTCACTCTCTTTGAATCTTCTTTATCATGCTAAGAGGAGCAGGAAAAAGCAAAAAATTTCAGAATTGCACCTTGCAATGCGGAGAAATTACTGTTTGTGCATTTACAATATTCATTGATTTTTGCCATTGAAAAACATCATGTTATTCATATACCAGAAATGTTTGAAGCTACTGACTGAATGAAAGGAGCTGGCATCTCACTCTCTTTGAATCTTCTTTATCATGCTAAGAGGAGCAGGAAAAAGCAAAAAATTTCAGAATTGCACCTTCAATGCGGAGAAATTACTGTTTGTGCATTTACAATATTCATTGATTTTTGCCATTGAAAAACGTCCAGAAATGATTGAAGCTACTGATTGAATGAAAGGAGCTGGCATCTCACTCTCTTTGAATCTTCTTTATCATGCTAAGAGGAGCAGGAAAAAGCAAAAAATTTCAGAATTGCACCTTGCAATGCGGAGAAATTACTGTTTGTGCATTTACAATATTCATTAATTTTTGCCAATGAAAAACATCATGTTATTCATATACCAGAAATGATTGAAGCTACTGACTGAATGAAAGGAGCTGGCATCTCACTCTCTTTGAATCTTCTTTATCATGCTAAGAGGAGCAGGAAAAAGCAAAAAATTTCAGAATTGCACCTTGCAATGCGGAGAAATTACTGTTTGTGCATTTACAATATTCATTGATTTTTGCCATTGAAAAACGTCCAGAAATGATTGAAGCTACTGACTGAATGAAAGGAGCTGGCATCTCACTCTCTTTGAATCTTCTTTATCATGCTAAGAGGAGCAGGAAAAAGCAAAAAATTTCAGAATTGCACCTTGCAATGCGGAGAAATTACTGTTTGTGCATTTACAATATTCATTGATTTTTGCCATTGAAAAACGTCCAGAAATGATTGAAGCTACTGACTGAATGAAAGGAGCTCTCATCTCACTCTCTTTGAATCTTCTTTATCATGCTAAGAGGAGCAGGAAAAAGCAAAAAATTTCAGAATTGCACCTTGCAATGCGGAGAAATTACTGTTTGTGCATTTACAATATTCATTGATTTTTGCCATTGAAAAACATCATGTTATTCATATACCAGAAATGTTTGAAGCTACTGACTGAATGAAAGGAGCTGGCATCTCACTCTCTTTGAATCTTCTTTATCATGCTAAGAGGAGCAGGAAAAAGCAAAAAATTTCAGAATTGCACCTTCAATGCGAAGAAATTACTGTTTGTGCATTTACAATATTCATTGATTTTTGCCATTGAAAAACGTCCAGAAATGATTGAAGCTACTGATTGAATGAAAGGAGCTGGCATCTCACTCTCTTTGAATCTTCTTTATCATGCTAAGAGGAGCAGGAAAAAGCAAAAAATTTCAGAATTGCACCTTGCAATGCGGAGAAATTACTGTTTGTGCATTTACAATATTCATTGATTTTTGCCATTGAAAAACATCATGTTATTCATATACCAGAAATGTTTGAAGCTACTGACTGAATGAAAGGAGCTGGCATCTCACTCTCTTTGAATCTTCTTTATCATACTAAGAGGAGCAGGAAAAAGCAAAAAATTTCAGAATTGCACCTTGCAATGCGGAGAAATTACTGTTTGTGCATTTACAATATTCATTGATTTTTGCCATTGAAAAACGTCCAGAAATGATTGAAGCTACTGACTGAATGAAAGGAGCTGGCATCTCACTCTCTTTGAATCTTCTTTATCATGCTAAGAGGAGCAGGAAAAAGCAAAAAATTTCAGAATTGCACCTTGCAATGCGGAGAAATTACTGTTTGTGCATTTACAATATTCATTGATTTTTGCCATTGAAAAACGTCCAGAAATGATTGAAGCTACTGACTGAATGAAAGGAGCTGGCATCTCACTCTCTTTGAATCTTCTTTATCATGCTAAGAGGAGCAGGAAAAAGCAAAAAATTTCAGAATTGCACCTTGCAATGCGAAGAAATTACTGTTTGTGCATTTACAATATTCATTGATTTTTGCCATTGAAAAACATCATGTTATTCATATACCAGAAATGTTTGATGCTACTGACTGAATGAAAGGAGCTGGCATCTCACTCTCTTTGAATCTTCTTTATCATGCTAAGAGGAGCAGGAAAAAGCAAAAAATTTCAGAATTGCACCTTGCAATGCGGAGAAATTACTGTTTGTGCATTTACAATATTCATTGATTTTTGCCATTGAAAAACGTCCAGAAATGATTGAAGCTACTGACTGAATGAAAGGAGCTGGCATCTCACTCTCTTTGAATCTTCTTTATCATGCTAGGATTAACAGGAAAAAGCTAAAAATTTCAGAATTGCACCGTGCAATGTGGAGATATTACTGTTTGTGCATTTACAATATTCATTGATTTTTGCCATTGAAAAACATGTTTTTCATATACCAGAAATGTTTGAAGCTACTGACTGAATGAAAGGAGCTGGCATCTCACTCTCTTTGAATCTTCTTTATCATGCTAGGATTAGCAGGAAAAAGCAAAAAATTTCAGAATTGCACCTTGCAATGTGGAGATATTACTGTTTGTGCATTTACAATATTCATTGATTTTTGCCATTGAAAAACATGTTTTTCATATACCAGAAATGTTTGAAGCTACTGACTGAATGAAAGGAGCTGGCATCTCACTCTCTTTGAATCTTCTTTATCATGCTAGGATTAACAGGAAAAAGCAAAAAATTTCAGAATTGCACCTTGCAATGTGGAGATATTACTGTTTGTGCATTTACAATATTCATTGATTTTTGCCATTGAAAAACATGTTTTTCATATACCAGAAATGTTTGAAGCTACTGACTGAATGAAAGGAGCTGGCATCTCACTCTCTTTGAATCTTCTTTATCATGCTAGGATTAACAGGAAAAAGCTAAAAATTTCAGAATTGCACCGTGCAATGTGGAGATATTACTGTTTGTGCATTTACAATATTCATTGATTTTTGCCATTGAAAAACATGTTATTCATATACCAGAAATGTTTGAAGCTAATGACTGAATGAAAGGAGCTGGCATCTCACTCTCTTTGAATCTTCTTTATCATGCTAGGATTAACAGGAAAAAGCTAAAAATTTCAGAATTGCACCGTGCAATGTGGAGATATTACTGTTTGTGCATTTACAATATTCATTGATTTTTGCCATTGAAAAACATGTTTTTCATATACCAGAAATGTTTGAAGCTACTGACTGAATGAAAGGAGCTGGCATCTCACTCTCTTTGAATCTTCTTTATCATGCTAGGATTAGCAGGAAAAAGCAAAAAATTTCAGAATTGCACCTTGCAATGTGGAGATATTACTGTTTGTGCATTTACAATATTCATTGATTTTTGCCATTGAAAAACATGTTTTTCATATACCAGAAATGTTTGAAGCTACTGACTGAATGAAAGGAGCTGGCATCTCACTCTCTTTGAATCTTCTTTATCATGCTAGGATTAACAGGAAAAAGCTAAAAATTTCAGAATTGCACCGTGCAATGTGGAGATATTACTGTTTGTGCATTTACAATATTCATTGATTTTTGCCATTGAAAAACATGTTTTTCATATACCAGAAATGTTTGAAGCTACTGACTGAATGAAAGGAGCTGGCATCTCACTCTCTTTGAATCTTCTTTATCATGCTAGGATTAGCAGGAAAAAGCAAAAAATTTCAGAATTGCACCTTGCAATGTGGAGATATTACTGTTTGTGCATTTACAATATTCATTGATTTTTGCCATTGAAAAACATGTTTTTCATATACCAGAAATGTTTGAAGCTACTGACTGAATGAAAGGAGCTGGCATCTCACTCTCTTTGAATCTTCTTTATCATGCTAGGATTAACAGGAAAAAGCAAAAAATTTCAGAATTGCACCTTGCAATGTGGAGATATTACTGTTTGTGCATTTACAATATTCATTGATTTTTGCCATTGAAAAACATGTTTTTCATATACCAGAAATGTTTGAAGCTACTGACTGAATGAAAGGAGCTGGCATCTCACTCTCTTTGAATCTTTATCATGCTAGGATTAACAGGAAAAAGCTAAAAATTTCAGAATTGCACCGTGCAATGTGGAGATATTACTGTTTGTGCATTTACAATATTCATTGATTTTTGCCATTGAAAAACATGTTTTTCATATACCAGAAATGTTTGAAGCTACTGACTGAATGAAAGGAGCTGGCATCTCACTCTCTTTGAATCTTCTTTATCATGCTAGGATTAGCAGGAAAAAGCAAAAAATTTCAGAATTGCACCTTGCAATGTGGAGATATTACTGTTTGTGCATTTACAATATTCATTGATTTTTGCCATTGAAAAACATGTTTTTCATATACCAGAAATGTTTGAAGCTACTGACTGAATGAAAGGAGCTGGCATCTCACTCTCTTTGAATCTTCTTTATCATGCTAGGATTAACAGGAAAAAGCAAAAAATTTCAGAATTGCACCTTGCAATGTGGAGATATTACTGTTTGTGCATTTACAATATTCATTGATTTTTGCCATTGAAAAACATGTTTTTCATATACCAGAAATGTTTGAAGCTACTGACTGAATGAAAGGAGCTGGCAACTCACTCTCTTTGAATCTTCTTTATCATGCTAGGATTAACAGGAAAAAGCTAAAAATTTCAGAATTGCACCGTGCAATGTGGAGATATTACTGTTTGTGCATTTACAATATTCATTGATTTTTGCCATTGAAAAACATGTTTTTCATATACCAGAAATGCTTGAAGCTAATGACTGAATGAAAGGAGCTGGCATCTCACTCTCTTTGAATCTTCTTTATCATGCTAGGATTAGCAGGAAAAAGCAAAAAATTTCAGAATTGCACCTTGCAATGTGGAGATATTACTGTTTGTGCATTTACAATATTCATTGATTTTTGCCATTGAAAAACATGTTTTTCATATACCAGAAATGTTTGAAGCTACTGACTGAATGAAAGGAGCTGGCATCTCACTCTCTTTGAATCTTCTTTATCATGCTAGGATTAACAGGAAAAAGCTAAAAATTTCAGAATTGCACCGTGCAATGTGGAGATATTACTGTTTGTGCATTTACAATATTCATTGATTTTTGCCATTGAAAAACATGTTTTTCATATACCAGAAATGTTTGAAGCTACTGACTGAATGAAAGGAGCTGGCATCTCACTCTCTTTGAATCTTCTTTATCATGCTAGGATTAGCAGGAAAAAGCAAAAAATTTCAGAATTGCACCTTGCAATGTGGAGATATTACTGTTTGTGCATTTACAATATTCATTGATTTTTGCCATTGAAAAACATGTTTTTCATATACCAGAAATGTTTGAAGCTACTGACTGAATGAAAGGAGCTGGCATCTCACTCTCTTTGAATCTTCTTTATCATGCTAGGATTAACAGGAAAAAGCAAAAAATTTCAGAATTGCACCTTGCAATGTGGAGATATTACTGTTTGTGCATTTACAATATTCATTGATTTTTGCCATTGAAAAACATGTTTTTCATATACCAGAAATGTTTGAAGCTACTGACTGAATGAAAGGAGCTGGCATCTCACTCTCTTTGAATCTTTATCATGCTAGGATTAACAGGAAAAAGCTAAAAATTTCAGAATTGCACCGTGCAATGTGGAGATATTACTGTTTGTGCATTTACAATATTCATTGATTTTTGCCATTGAAAAACATGTTTTTCATATACCAGAAATGTTTGAAGCTACTGACTGAATGAAAGGAGCTGGCATCTCACTCTCTTTGAATCTTCTTTATCATGCTAGGATTAGCAGGAAAAAGCAAAAAATTTCAGAATTGCACCTTGCAATGTGGAGATATTACTGTTTGTGCATTTACAATATTCATTGATTTTTGCCATTGAAAAACATGTTTTTCATATACCAGAAATGTTTGAAGCTACTGACTGAATGAAAGGAGCTGGCATCTCACTCTCTTTGAATCTTCTTTATCATGCTAGGATTAACAGGAAAAAGCTAAAAATTTCAGAATTGCACCGTGCAATGTGGAGATATTACTGTTTGTGCATTTACAATATTCATTGATTTTTGCCATTGAAAAACATGTTTTTCATATACCAGAAATGCTTGAAGCTAATGACTGAATGAAAGGAGCTGGCATCTCACTCTCTTTGAATCTTCTTTATCATGCTAGGATTAGCAGGAAAAAGCAAAAAATTTCAGAATTGCACCTTGCAATGTGGAGATATTACTGTTTGTGCATTTACAATATTCATTGATTTTTGCCATTGAAAAACATGTTTTTCATATACCAGAAATGTTTGAAGCTACTGACTGAATGAAAGGAGCTGGCATCTCACTCTCTTTGAATCTTCTTTATCATGCTAGGATTAACAGGAAAAAGCTAAAAATTTCAGAATTGCACCGTGCAATGTGGAGATATTACTGTTTGTGCATTTACAATATTCATTGATTTTTGCCATTGAAAAACATGTTTTTCATATACCAGAAATGTTTGAAGCTACTGACTGAATGAAAGGAGCTGGCATCTCACTCTCTTTGAATCTTCTTTATCATGCTAGGATTAGCAGGAAAAAGCAAAAAATTTCAGAATTGCACCTTGCAATGTGGAGATATTACTGTTTGTGCATTTACAATATTCATTGATTTTTGCCATTGAAAAACATGTTTTTCATATACCAGAAATGTTTGAAGCTACTGACTGAATGAAAGGAGCTGGCATCTCACTCTCTTTGAATCTTCTTTATCATGCTAGGATTAACAGGAAAAAGCAAAAAATTTCAGAATTGCACCTTGCAATGTGGAGATATTACTGTTTGTGCATTTACAATATTCATTGATTTTTGCCATTGAAAAACATGTTTTTCATATACCAGAAATGTTTGAAGCTACTGACTGAATGAAAGGAGCTGGCATCTCACTCTCTTTGAATCTTCTTTATCATGCTAGGATTAACAGGAAAAAGCTAAAAATTTCAGAATTGCACCGTGCAATGTGGAGATATTACTGTTTGTGCATTTACAATATTCATTGATTTTTGCCATTGAAAAACATGTTTTTCATATACCAGAAATGTTTGAAGCTACTGACTGAATGAAAGGAGCTGGCATCTCACTCTCTTTGAATCTTCTTTATCATGCTAGGATTAGCAGGAAAAAGCAAAAAATTTCAGAATTGCACCTTGCAATGTGGAGATATTACTGTTTGTGCATTTACAATATTCATTGATTTTTGCCATTGAAAAACATGTTTTTCATATACCAGAAATGCTTGAAGCTAATGACTGAATGAAAGGAGCTGGCATCTCACTCTCTTTGAATCTTCTTTATCATGCTAGGATTAGCAGGAAAAAGCAAAAAATTTCAGAATTGCACCTTGCAATGTGGAGATATTACTGTTTGTGCATTTACAATATTCATTGATTTTTGCCATTGAAAAACATGTTTTTCATATACCAGAAATGTTTGAAGCTACTGACTGAATGAAAGGAGCTGGCATCTCACTCTCTTTGAATCTTCTTTATCATGCTAGGATTAACAGGAAAAAGCTAAAAATTTCAGAATTGCACCGTGCAATGTGGAGATATTACTGTTTGTGCATTTACAATATTCATTGATTTTTGCCATTGAAAAACATGTTTTTCATATACCAGAAATGTTTGAAGCTACTGACTGAATGAAAGGAGCTGGCATCTCACTCTCTTTGAATCTTCTTTATCATGCTAGGATTAGCAGGAAAAAGCAAAAAATTTCAGAATTGCACCTTGCAATGTGGAGATATTACTGTTTGTGCATTTACAATATTCATTGATTTTTGCCATTGAAAAACATGTTTTTCATATACCAGAAATGTTTGAAGCTACTGACTGAATGAAAGGAGCTGGCATCTCACTCTCTTTGAATCTTCTTTATCATGCTAGGATTAACAGGAAAAAGCAAAAAATTTCAGAATTGCACCTTGCAATGTGGAGATATTACTGTTTGTGCATTTACAATATTCATTGATTTTTGCCATTGAAAAACATGTTTTTCATATACCAGAAATGTTTGAAGCTACTGACTGAATGAAAGGAGCTGGCATCTCACTCTCTTTGAATCTTCTTTATCATGCTAGGATTAACAGGAAAAAGCTAAAAATTTCAGAATTGCACCGTGCAATGTGGAGATATTACTGTTTGTGCATTTACAATATTCATTGATTTTTGCCATTGAAAAACATGTTTTTCATATACCAGAAATGTTTGAAGCTACTGACTGAATGAAAGGAGCTGGCATCTCACTCTCTTTGAATCTTCTTTATCATGCTAGGATTAGCAGGAAAAAGCAAAAAATTTCAGAATTGCACCTTGCAATGTGGAGATATTACTGTTTGTGCATTTACAATATTCATTGATTTTTGCCATTGAAAAACATGTTTTTCATATACCAGAAATGTTTGAAGCTACTGACTGAATGAAAGGAGCTGGCATCTCACTCTCTTTGAATCTTCTTTATCATGCTAGGATTAACAGGAAAAAGCTAAAAATTTCAGAATTGCACCGTGCAATGTGGAGATATTACTGTTTGTGCATTTACAATATTCATTGATTTTTGCCATTGAAAAACATGTTTTTCATATACCAGAAATGTTTGAAGCTACTGACTGAATGAAAGGAGCTGGCATCTCACTCTCTTTGAATCTTCTTTATCATGCTAGGATTAGCAGGAAAAAGCAAAAAATTTCAGAATTGCACCTTGCAATGTGGAGATATTACTGTTTGTGCATTTACAATATTCATTGATTTTTGCCATTGAAAAACATGTTTTTCATATACCAGAAATGTTTGAAGCTACTGACTGAATGAAAGGAGCTGGCATCTCACTCTCTTTGAATCTTCTTTATCATGCTAGGATTAACAGGAAAAAGCAAAAAATTTCAGAATTGCACCTTGCAATGTGGAGATATTACTGTTTGTGCATTTACAATATTCATTGATTTTTGCCATTGAAAAACATGTTTTTCATATACCAGAAATGTTTGAAGCTACTGACTGAATGAAAGGAGCTGGCATCTCACTCTCTTTGAATCTTCTTTATCATGCTAGGATTAACAGGAAAAAGCTAAAAATTTCAGAATTGCACCGTGCAATGTGGAGATATTACTGTTTGTGCATTTACAATATTCATTGATTTTTGCCATTGAAAAACATGTTTTTCATATACCAGAAATGTTTGAAGCTACTGACTGAATGAAAGGAGCTGGCATCTCACTCTCTTTGAATCTTCTTTATCATGCTAGGATTAGCAGGAAAAAGCAAAAAATTTCAGAATTGCACCTTGCAATGTGGAGATATTACTGTTTGTGCATTTACAATATTCATTGATTTTTGCCATTGAAAAACATGTTTTTCATATACCAGAAATGTTTGAAGCTACTGACTGAATGAAAGGAGCTGGCATCTCACTCTCTTTGAATCTTCTTTATCATGCTAGGATTAACAGGAAAAAGCTAAAAATTTCAGAATTGCACCGTGCAATGTGGAGATATTACTGTTTGTGCATTTACAATATTCATTGATTTTTGCCATTGAAAAACATGTTTTTCATATACCAGAAATGTTTGAAGCTACTGACTGAATGAAAGGAGCTGGCATCTCACTCTCTTTGAATCTTCTTTATCATGCTAGGATTAGCAGGAAAAAGCAAAAAATTTCAGAATTGCACCTTGCAATGTGGAGATATTACTGTTTGTGCATTTACAATATTCATTGATTTTTGCCATTGAAAAACATGTTTTTCATATACCAGAAATGTTTGAAGCTACTGACTAAATGAAAGGAGCTGGCATCTCACTCTCTTTGAATCTTCTTTATCATGCTAGGATTAACAGGAAAAAGCAAAAAATTTCAGAATTGCACCTTGCAATGTGGAGATATTACTGTTTGTGCATTTACAATATTCATTGATTTTTGCCATTGAAAAACATGTTTTTCATATACCAGAAATGTTTGAAGCTACTGACTGAATGAAAGGAGCTGGCATCTCACTCTCTTTGAATCTTCTTTATCATGCTAGGATTAACAGGAAAAAGCTAAAAATTTCAGAATTGCACCGTGCAATGTGGAGATATTACTGTTTGTGCATTTACAATATTCATTGATTTTTGCCATTGAAAAACATGTTTTTCATATACCAGAAATGTTTGAAGCTACTGACTGAATGAAAGGAGCTGGCATCTCACTCTCTTTGAATCTTCTTTATCATGCTAGGATTAGCAGGAAAAAGCAAAAAATTTCAGAATTGCACCTTGCAATGTGGAGATATTACTGTTTGTGCATTTACAATATTCATTGATTTTTGCCATTGAAAAACATGTTTTTCATATACCAGAAATGTTTGAAGCTACTGACTGAATGAAAGGAGCTGGCATCTCACTCTCTTTGAATCTTCTTTATCATGCTAGGATTAACAGGAAAAAGCTAAAAATTTCAGAATTGCACCGTGCAATGTGGAGATATTACTGTTTGTGCATTTACAATATTCATTGATTTTTGCCATTGAAAAACATGTTTTTCATATACCAGAAATGTTTGAAGCTACTGACTGAATGAAAGGAGCTGGCATCTCACTCTCTTTGAATCTTCTTTATCATGCTAGGATTAGCAGGAAAAAGCAAAAAATTTCAGAATTGCACCTTGCAATGTGGAGATATTACTGTTTGTGCATTTACAATATTCATTGATTTTTGCCATTGAAAAACATGTTTTACATATACCAGAAATGTTTGAAGCTACTGACTGAATGAAAGGAGCTGGCATCTCACTCTCTTTGAATCTTCTTTATCATGCTAGGATTAACAGGAAAAAGCAAAAAATTTCAGAATTGCACCTTGCAATGTGGAGATATTACTGTTTGTGCATTTACAATATTCATTGATTTTTGCCATTGAAAAACATGTTTTTCATATACCAGAAATGTTTGAAGCTACTGACTGAATGAAAGGAGCTGGCATCTCACTCTCTTTGAATCTTCTTTATCATGCTAGGATTAACAGGAAAAAGCTAAAAATTTCAGAATTGCACCGTGCAATGTGGAGATATTACTGTTTGTGCATTTACAATATTCATTGATTTTTGCCATTGAAAAACATGTTTTTCATATACCAGAAATGTTTGAAGCTACTGACTGAATGAAAGGAGCTGGCATCTCACTCTCTTTGAATCTTCTTTATCATGCTAGGATTAGCAGGAAAAAGCAAAAAATTTCAGAATTGCACCTTGCAATGTGGAGATATTACTGTTTGTGCATTTACAATATTCATTGATTTTTGCCATTGAAAAACATGTTTTTCATATACCAGAAATGTTTGAAGCTACTGACTGAATGAAAGGAGCTGGCATCTCACTCTGAATCTTCTTTATCATGCTAGGATTAACAGGAAAAAGCTAAAAATTTCAGAATTGCACCGTGCAATGTGGAGATATTACTGTTTGTGCATTTACAATATTCATTGATTTTTGCCATTGAAAAACATGTTTTTCATATACCAGAAATGTTTGAAGCTACTGACTGAATGAAAGGAGCTGGCATCTCACTCTCTTTGAATCTTCTTTATCATGCTAGGATTAGCAGGAAAAAGCAAAAAATTTCAGAATTGCACCTTGCAATGTGGAGATATTACTGTTTGTGCATTTACAATATTCATTGATTTTTGCCATTGAAAAACATGTTTTTCATATACCAGAAATGTTTGAAGCTACTGACTGAATGAAAGGAGCTGGCATCTCACTCTCTTTGAATCTTCTTTATCATGCTAGGATTAACAGGAAAAAGCAAAAAATTTCAGAATTGCACCTTGCAATGTGGAGATATTACTGTTTGTGCATTTACAATATTCATTGATTTTTGCCATTGAAAAACATGTTTTTCATATACCAGAAATGTTTGAAGCTACTGACTGAATGAAAGGAGCTGGCATCTCACTCTCTTTGAATCTTCTTTATCATGCTAGGATTAGCAGGAAAAAGCAAAAAATTTCAGAATTGCACCTTGCAATGTGGAGATATTACTGTTTGTGCATTTACAATATTCATTGATTTTTGCCATTGAAAAACATGTTTTTCATATACCAGAAATGTTTGAAGCTACTGACTGAATGAAAGGAGCTGGCATCTCACTCTCTTTGAATCTTCTTTATCATGCTAGGATTAACAGGAAAAAGCTAAAAATTTCAGAATTTCACCGTGCAATGTGGAGATATTACTGTTTGTGCATTTACAATATTCATTGATTTTTGCCATTGAAAAACGTTTTTCATATACCAGAAATGTTTGAAGCTACTGACTGAATGAAAGGAGCTGGCATCTCACCCTCTTTGAATCTTCTTTATCATGCTAGGATTAACAGGAAAAAGCTAAAAATTTCAGAATTGCACCGTGCAATGTGGAGATATTACTGTTTGTGCATTTACAATATTCATTGATTTTTGCCATTGAAAAACATGTTTTTCATATACCAGAAATGTTTGAAGCTACTGACTGAATGAAAGGAGCTGGCATCTCACTCTCTTTGAATCTTCTTTATCATGCTAGGATTAGCAGGAAAAAGCAAAAAATTTCAGAATTGCACCTTGCAATGTGGAGATATTACTGTTTGTGCATTTACAATATTCATTGATTTTTGAAAATTGAAAAACATGTTTTTCATATACCAGAAATGTTTGAAGCTACTGACTGAATGAAAGGAGCTGGCATCTCACTCTGAATCTTCTTTATCATGCTAGGATTAACAGGAAAAAGCTAAAAATTTCAGAATTGCACCGTGCAATGTGGAGATATTACTGTTTGTGCATTTACAATATTCATTGATTTTTGCCATTGAAAAACATGTTTTTCATATACCAGAAATGTTTGAAGCTACTGACTGAATGAAAGGAGCTGGCATCTCACTCTCTTTGAATCTTCTTTATCATGCTAGGATTAGCAGGAAAAAGCAAAAAATTTCAGAATTGCACCTTGCAATGTGGAGATATTACTGTTTGTGCATTTACAATATTCATTGATTTTTGCCATTGAAAAACATGTTTTTCATATACCAGAAATGTTTGAAGCTACTGACTGAATGAAAGGAGCTGGCATCTCACTCTCTTTGAATCTTCTTTATCATGCTAGGATTAACAGGAAAAAGCAAAAAATTTCAGAATTGCACCTTGCAATGTGGAGATATTACTGTTTGTGCATTTACAATATTCATTGATTTTTGCCATTGAAAAACATGTTTTTCATATACCAGAAATGTTTGAAGCTACTGACTGAATGAAAGGAGCTGGCATCTCACTCTCTTTGAATCTTCTTTATCATGCTAGGATTAACAGGAAAAAGCTAAAAATTTCAGAATTGCACCGTGCAATGTGGAGATATTACTGTTTGTGCATTTACAATATTCATTGATTTTTGCCATTGAAAAACATGTTTTTCATATACCAGAAATGTTTGAAGCTACTGACTGAATGAAAGGAGCTGGCATCTCACTCTCTTTGAATCTTCTTTATCATGCTAGGATTAGCAGGAAAAAGCAAAAAATTTCAGAATTGCACCTTGCAATGTGGAGATATTACTGTTTGTGCATTTACAATATTCATTGATTTTTGCCATTGAAAAACATGTTTTTCATATACCAGAAATGTTTGAAGCTACTGACTGAATGAAAGGAGCTGGCATCTCACTCTCTTTGAATCTTCTTTATCATGCTAGGATTAACAGGAAAAAGCTAAAAATTTCAGAATTGCACCGTGCAATGTGGAGATATTACTGTTTGTGCATTTACAATATTCATTGATTTTTGCCATTGAAAAACATGTTTTTCATATACCAGAAATGTTTGAAGCTACTGACTGAATGAAAGGAGCTGGCATCTCACTCTCTTTGAATCTTCTTTATCATGCTAGGATTAGCAGGAAAAAGCAAAAAATTTCAGAATTGCACCTTGCAATGTGGAGATATTACTGTTTGTGCATTTACAATATTCATTGATTTTTGCCATTGAAAAACATGTTTTTCATATACCAGAAATGTTTGAAGCTACTGACTAAATGAAAGGAGCTGGCATCTCACTCTCTTTGAATCTTCTTTATCATGCTAGGATTAACAGGAAAAAGCAAAAAATTTCAGAATTGCACCTTGCAATGTGGAGATATTACTGTTTGTGCATTTACAATATTCATTGATTTTTGCCATTGAAAAACATGTTTTTCATATACCAGAAATGTTTGAAGCTACTGACTGAATGAAAGGAGCTGGCATCTCACTCTCTTTGAATCTTCTTTATCATGCTAGGATTAACAGGAAAAAGCTAAAAATTTCAGAATTGCACCGTGCAATGTGGAGATATTACTGTTTGTGCATTTACAATATTCATTGATTTTTGCCATTGAAAAACATGTTTTTCATATACCAGAAATGTTTGAAGCTACTGACTGAATGAAAGGAGCTGGCATCTCACTCTCTTTGAATCTTCTTTATCATGCTAGGATTAGCAGGAAAAAGCAAAAAATTTCAGAATTGCACCTTGCAATGTGGAGATATTACTGTTTGTGCATTTACAATATTCATTGATTTTTGCCATTGAAAAACATGTTTTTCATATACCAGAAATGTTTGAAGCTACTGACTGAATGAAAGGAGCTGGCATCTCACTCTCTTTGAATCTTCTTTATCATGCTAGGATTAACAGGAAAAAGCTAAAAATTTCAGAATTGCACCGTGCAATGTGGAGATATTACTGTTTGTGCATTTACAATATTCATTGATTTTTGCCATTGAAAAACATGTTTTTCATATACCAGAAATGTTTGAAGCTACTGACTGAATGAAAGGAGCTGGCATCTCACTCTCTTTGAATCTTCTTTATCATGCTAGGATTAGCAGGAAAAAGCAAAAAATTTCAGAATTGCACCTTGCAATGTGGAGATATTACTGTTTGTGCATTTACAATATTCATTGATTTTTGCCATTGAAAAACATGTTTTACATATACCAGAAATGTTTGAAGCTACTGACTGAATGAAAGGAGCTGGCATCTCACTCTCTTTGAATCTTCTTTATCATGCTAGGATTAACAGGAAAAAGCAAAAAATTTCAGAATTGCACCTTGCAATGTGGAGATATTACTGTTTGTGCATTTACAATATTCATTGATTTTTGCCATTGAAAAACATGTTTTTCATATACCAGAAATGTTTGAAGCTACTGACTGAATGAAAGGAGCTGGCATCTCACTCTCTTTGAATCTTCTTTATCATGCTAGGATTAACAGGAAAAAGCTAAAAATTTCAGAATTGCACCGTGCAATGTGGAGATATTACTGTTTGTGCATTTACAATATTCATTGATTTTTGCCATTGAAAAACATGTTTTTCATATACCAGAAATGTTTGAAGCTACTGACTGAATGAAAGGAGCTGGCATCTCACTCTCTTTGAATCTTCTTTATCATGCTAGGATTAGCAGGAAAAAGCAAAAAATTTCAGAATTGCACCTTGCAATGTGGAGATATTACTGTTTGTGCATTTACAATATTCATTGATTTTTGCCATTGGAAAACATGTTTTTCATATACCAGAAATGTTTGAAGCTACTGACTGAATGAAAGGAGCTGGCATCTCACTCTGAATCTTCTTTATCATGCTAGGATTAACAGGAAAAAGCTAAAAATTTCAGAATTGCACCGTGCAATGTGGAGATATTACTGTTTGTGCATTTACAATATTCATTGATTTTTGCCATTGAAAAACATGTTTTTCATATACCAGAAATGTTTGAAGCTACTGACTGAATGAAAGGAGCTGGCATCTCACTCTCTTTGAATCTTCTTTATCATGCTAGGATTAGCAGGAAAAAGCAAAAAATTCCAGAATTGCACCTTGCAATGTGGAGATATTACTGTTTGTGCATTTACAATATTCATTGATTTTTGCCATTGAAAAACATGTTTTTCATATACCAGAAATGTTTGAAGCTACTGACTGAATGAAAGGAGCTGGCATCTCACTCTCTTTGAATCTTCTTTATCATGCTAGGATTAACAGGAAAAAGCAAAAAATTTCAGAATTGCACCTTGCAATGTGGAGATATTACTGTTTGTGCATTTACAATATTCATTGATTTTTGCCATTGAAAAACATGTTTTTCATATACCAGAAATGTTTGAAGCTACTGACTGAATGAAAGGAGCTGGCATCTCACTCTCTTTGAATCTTCTTTATCATGCTAGGATTAGCAGGAAAAAGCAAAAAATTTCAGAATTGCACCTTGCAATGTGGAGATATTACTGTTTGTGCATTTACAATATTCATTGATTTTTGCCATTGAAAAACATGTTTTTCATATACCAGAAATGTTTGAAGCTACTGACTGAATGAAAGGAGCTGGCATCTCACTCTCTTTGAATCTTCTTTATCATGCTAGGATTAACAGGAAAAAGCTAAAAATTTCAGAATTTCACCGTGCAATGTGGAGATATTACTGTTTGTGCATTTACAATATTCATTGATTTTTGCCATTGAAAAACGTTTTTCATATACCAGAAATGTTTGAAGCTACTGACTGAATGAAAGGAGCTGGCATCTCACTCTCTTTGAATCTTCTTTATCATGCTAGGATTAGCAGGAAAAAGCAAAAAATTTCAGAATTGCACCTTGCAATGTGGAGATATTACTGTTTGTGCATTTACAATATTCATTGATTTTTGCCATTGAAAAACATGTTTTTCATATACCAGAAATGTTTGAAGCTACTGACTGAATGAAAGGAGCTGGCATCTCACTCTCTTTGAATCTTCTTTATCATGCTAGGATTAACAGGAAAAAGCAAAAAATTTCAGAATTGCACCTTGCAATGTGGAGATATTACTGTTTGTGCATTTACAATATTCATTGATTTTTGCCATTGAAAAACATGTTTTTCATATACCAGAAATGTTTGAAGCTACTGACTGAATGAAAGGAGCTGGCATCTCACTCTCTTTGAATCTTCTTTATCATGCTAGGATTAACAGGAAAAAGCTAAAAATTTCAGAATTGCACCGTGCAATGTGGAGATATTACTGTTTGTGCATTTACAATATTCATTGATTTTTGCCATTGAAAAACATGTTTTTCATATACCAGAAATGTTTGAAGCTACTGACTGAATGAAAGGAGCTGGCATCTCACTCTCTTTGAATCTTCTTTATCATGCTAGGATTAGCAGGAAAAAGCAAAAAATTTCAGAATTGCACCTTGCAATGTGGAGATATTACTGTTTGTGCATTTACAATATTCATTGATTTTTGCCATTGAAAAACATGTTTTTCATATACCAGAAATGTTTGAAGCTACTGACTGAATGAAAGGAGCTGGCATCTCACTCTGAATCTTCTTTATCATGCTAGGATTAACAGGAAAAAGCTAAAAATTTCAGAATTGCACCGTGCAATGTGGAGATATTACTGTTTGTGCATTTACAATATTCATTGATTTTTGCCATTGAAAAACATGTTTTTCATATACCAGAAATGTTTGAAGCTACTGACTGAATGAAAGGAGCTGGCATCTCACTCTCTTTGAATCTTCTTTATCATGCTAGGATTAGCAGGAAAAAGCAAAAAATTTCAGAATTGCACCTTGCAATGTGGAGATATTACTGTTTGTGCATTTACAATATTCATTGATTTTTGCCATTGAAAAACATGTTTTTCATATACCAGAAATGTTTGAAGCTACTGACTGAATGAAAGGAGCTGGCATCTCACTCTCTTTGAATCTTCTTTATCATGCTAGGATTAACAGGAAAAAGCAAAAAATTTCAGAATTGCACCTTGCAATGTGGAGATATTACTGTTTGTGCATTTACAATATTCATTGATTTTTGCCATTGAAAAACATGTTTTTGATATACCAGAAATGTTTGAAGCTACTGACTGAATGAAAGGAGCTGGCATCTCACTCTCTTTGAATCTTCTTTATCATGCTAGGATTAGCAGGAAAAAGCAAAAAATTTCAGAATTGCACCTTGCAATGTGGAGATATTACTGTTTGTGCATTTACAATATTCATTGATTTTTGCCATTGAAAAACATGTTTTTCATATACCAGAAATGTTTGAAGCTACTGACTGAATGAAAGGAGCTGGCATCTCACTCTCTTTGAATCTTCTTTATCATGCTAGGATTAACAGGAAAAAGCTAAAAATTTCAGAATTGCACCGTGCAATGTGGAGATATTACTGTTTGTGCATTTACAATATTCATTGATTTTTGCCATTGAAAAACATGTTTTTCATATACCAGAAATGTTTGAAGCTACTGACTGAATGAAAGGAGCTGGCATCTCACTCTCTTTGAATCTTCTTTATCATGCTAGGATTAGCAGGAAAAAGCAAAAAATTTCAGAATTGCACCTTGCAATGTGGAGATATTACTGTTTGTGCATTTACAATATTCATTGATTTTTGCCATTGAAAAACATGTTTTTCATATACCAGAAATGTTTGAAGCTACTGACTGAATGAAAGGAGCTGGCATCTCACTCTCTTTGAATCTTCTTTATCATGCTAGGATTAACAGGAAAAAGCAAAAAATTTCAGAATTGCACCTTGCAATGTGGAGATATTACTGTTTGTGCATTTACAATGTTCATTGATTTTTGCCATTGAAAAACATGTTTTTCATATACCAGAAATGTTTGAAGCTACTGACTGAATGAAAGGAGCTGGCATCTCACTCTCTTTGAATCTTCTTTATCATGCTAGGATTAACAGGAAAAAGCTAAAAATTTCAGAATTGCACCGTGCAATGTGGAGATATTACTGTTTGTGCATTTACAATATTCATTGATTTTTGCCATTGAAAAACATGTTTTTCATATACCAGAAATGTTTGAAGCTACTGACTGAATGAAAGGAGCTGGCATCTCACTCTCTTTGAATCTTCTTTATCATGCTAGGATTAGCAGGAAAAAGCAAAAAATTTCAGAATTGCACCTTGCAATGTGGAGATATTACTGTTTGTGCATTTACAATATTCATTGATTTTTGCCATTGAAAAACATGTTTTTCATATACCAGAAATGTTTGAAGCTACTGACTGAATGAAAGGAGCTGGCATCTCACTCTCTTTGAATCTTCTTTATCATGCTAGGATTAACAGGAAAAAGCTAAAAATTTCAGAATTGCACCGTGCAATGTGGAGATATTACTGTTTGTGCATTTACAATATTCATTGATTTTTGCCATTGAAAAACATGTTTTTCATATACCAGAAATGTTTGAAGCTACTGACTGAATGAAAGGAGCTGGCATCTCACTCTCTTTGAATCTTCTTTATCATGCTAGGATTAACAGGAAAAAGCTAAAAATTTCAGAATTGCACCGTGCAATGTGGAGATATTACTGTTTGTGCATTTACAATATTCATTGATTTTTGCCATTGAAAAACATCATGTTATTCATATACCAGAAATGATTGAAGCTACTGACTGAATGAAAGGAGCTGGCATCTCACTCTCTTTGAATCTTCTTTATCATGCTAAGAGGAGCAGGAAAAAGCAAAAAATTTCAGAATTGCACCTTGCAATGCGGAGAAATTACTGTTTGTGCATTTACAATATTCATTGATTTTTGCCATTGAAAAACGTCCAGAAATGATTGAAGCTACTGACTGAATGAAAGGAGCTGGCATCTCACTCTCTTTGAATCTTCTTTATCATGCTAAGAGGAGCAGGAAAAAGCAAAAAATTTCAGAATTGCACCTTGCAATGCGGAGAAATTACTGTTTGTGCATTTACAATATTCATTGATTTTTGCCATTGAAAAACGTCCAGAAATGATTGAAGCTACTGACTGAATGAAAGGAGCTCTCATCTCACTCTCTTTGAATCTTCTTTATCATGCTAAGAGGAGCAGGAAAAAGCAAAAAATTTCAGAATTGCACCTTGCAATGCGGAGAAATTATTGTTTGTGCATTTACAATATTCATTGATTTTTGCCATTGAAAAACATCATGTTATTCATATACCAGAAATGTTTGAAGCTACTGACTGAATGAAAGGAGCTGGCATCTCACTCTCTTTGAATCTTCTTTATCATGCTAAGAGGAGCAGGAAAAAGCAAAAAATTTCAGAATTGCACCTTGCAATGCGGAGAAATTACTGTTTGTGTATTTACAATATTCATTGATTTTTGCCATTGAAAAACATCATGTTATTCATATACCAGAAATGTTTGAAGCTACTGACTGAATGAAAGGAGCTGGCATCTCACTCTCTTTGAATCTTCTTTATCATACTAAGAGGAGCAGGAAAAAGCAAAAAATTTCAGAATTGCACCTTGCAATGCGGAGAAATTACTGTTTGTGCATTTACAATATTCATTGATTTTTGCCATTGAAAAACGTCCAGAAATGATTGAAGCTACTGACTGAATGAAAGGAGCTGGCATCTCACTCTCTTTGAATCTTCTTTATCATGCTAAGAGGAGCAGGAAAAAGCAAAAAATTTCAGAATTGCACCTTGCAATGCGGAGAAATTACTGTTTGTGCATTTACAATATTCATTGATTTTTGCCATTGAAAAACGTCCAGAAATGATTGAAGCTACTGACTGAATGAAAGGAGCTGGCATCTCACTCTCTTTGAATCTTCTTTATCATGCTAAGAGGAGCAGGAAAAAGCAAAAAATTTCAGAATTGCACCTTGCAATGCGGAGAAATTACTGTTTGTGCATTTACAATATTCATTGATTTTTGCCGCCATTGAAAAACATCATGTTATTCATATACCAGAAATGTTTGAAGCTACTGACTGAATGAAAGGAGCTGGCATCTCACTCTCTTTGAATCTTCTTTATCATGCTAAGAGGAGCAGGAAAAAGCAAAAAATTTCAGAATTGCACCTTGCAATGCGGAGAAATTACTGTTTGTGCATTTACAATATTCATTGATTTTTGCCATTGAAAAACGTCCAGAAATGATTGAAGCTACTGACTGAATGAAAGGAGCTCTCATCTCACTCTCTTTGAATCTTCTTTATCATGCTAAGAGGAGCAGGAAAAAGCAAAAAATTTCAGAATTGCACCTTGCAATGCGGAGAAATTACTGTTTGTGCATTTACAATATTCATTGATTTTTGCCATTGAAAAACATCATGTTATTCATATACCAGAAATGTTTGAAGCTACTGACTGAATGAAAGGAGCTGGCATCTCACTCTCTTTGAATCTTCTTTATCATGCTAAGAGGAGCAGGAAAAAGCAAAAAATTTCAGAATTGCACCTTCAATGCGAAGAAATTACTGTTTGTGCATTTACAATATTCATTGATTTTTGCCATTGAAAAACGTCCAGAAATGATTGAAGCTACTGACTGAATGAAAGGAGCTGGCATCTCACTCTCTTTGAATCTTTATCATGCTAAGAGGAGCAGGAAAAAGCAAAAAATTTCAGAATTGCACCTTGCAATGCGGAGAAATTACTGTTTGTGCATTTACAATATTCATTGATTTTTGCCATTGAAAAACATCATGTTATTCATATACCAGAAATGTTTGAAGCTACTGACTGAATGAAAGGAGCTGGCATCTCACTCTCTTTGAATCTTCTTTATCATACTAAGAGGAGCAGGAAAAAGCAAAAAATTTCAGAATTGCACCTTGCAATGCGGAGAAATTACTGTTTGTGCATTTACAATATTCATTGATTTTTGCCATTGAAAAACGTCCAGAAATGATTGAAGCTACTGACTGAATGAAAGGAGCTGGCATCTCACTCTCTTTGAATCTTCTTTATCATGCTAAGAGGAGCAGGAAAAAGCAAAAAATTTCAGAATTGCACCTTGCAATGCGGAGAAATTACTGTTTGTGCATTTACAATATTCATTGATTTTTGCCATTGAAAAACGTCCAGAAATGATTGAAGCTACTGACTGAATGAAAGGAGCTGGCATCTCACTCTCTTTGAATCTTCTTTATCATGCTAAGAGGAGCAGGAAAAAGCAAAAAATTTCAGAATTGCACCTTGCAATGCGGAGAAATTACTGTTTGTGCATTTACAATATTCATTGATTTTTGCCGCCATTGAAAAACATCATGTTATTCATATACCAGAAATGTTTGAAGCTACTGACTGAATGAAAGGAGCTGGCATCTCACTCTCTTTGAATCTTCTTTATCATGCTAAGAGGAGCAGGAAAAAGCAAAAAATTTCAGAATTGCACCTTGCAATGCGAAGAAATTACTGTTTGTGCATTTACAATATTCATTGATTTTTGCCATTGAAAAACATCATGTTATTCATATACCAGAAATGTTTGATGCTACTGACTGAATGAAAGGAGCTGGCATCTCACTCTCTTTGAATCTTCTTTATCATGCTAAGAGGAGCAGGAAAAAGCAAAAAATTTCAGAATTGCACCTTGCAATGCGGAGAAATTACTGTTTGTGCATTTACAATATTCATTGATTTTTGCCATTGAAAAACGTCCAGAAATGATTGAAGCTACTGACTGAATGAAAGGAGCTGGCATCTCACTCTCTTTGAATCTTCTTTATCATGCTAAGAGGAGCAGGAAAAAGCAAAAAATTTCAGAATTGCACCTTGCAATGCGGAGAAATTACTGTTTGTGCATTTACAATATTCATTGATTTTTGCCATTGAAAAACATCCAGAAATGATTGAAGCTACTGACTGAATGAAAGGAGCTGGCATCTCACTCTCTTTGAATCTTCTTTATCATGCTAAGAGGAGCAGGAAAAAGCAAAAAATTTCAGAATTGCACCTTGCAATGCGGAGAAATTACTGTTTGTGCATTTACAATATTCATTGATTTTTGCCATTGAAAAACGTCCAGAAATGATTGAAGCTACTGACTGAATGAAAGGAGCTGGCATCTCACTCTCTTTGAATCTTCTTTATCATGCTAAGAGGAGCAGGAAAAAGCAAAAAATTTCAGAATTGCACCTTGCAATGCGGAGAAATTACTGTTTGTGCATTTACAATATTCATTGATTTTTGCCGCCATTGAAAAACATCATGTTATTCATATACCAGAAATGTTTGAAGCTACTGACTGAATGAAAGGAGCTGGCATCTCACTCTCTTTGAATCTTCTTTATCATGCTAAGAGGAGCAGGAAAAAGCAAAAAATTTCAGAATTGCACCTTGCAATGCGAAGAAATTACTGTTTGTGCATTTACAATATTCATTGATTTTTGCCATTGAAAAACATCATGTTATTCATATACCAGAAATGTTTGATGCTACTGACTGAATGAAAGGAGCTGGCATCTCACTCTCTTTGAATCTTCTTTATCATGCTAAGAGGAGCAGGAAAAAGCAAAAAATTTCAGAATTGCACCTTGCAATGCGGAGAAATTACTGTTTGTGCATTTACAATATTCATTGATTTTTGCCATTGAAAAACGTCCAGAAATGATTGAAGCTACTGACTGAATGAAAGGAGCTGGCATCTCACTCTCTTTGAATCTTCTTTATCATGCTAAGAGGAGCAGGAAAAAGCAAAAAATTTCAGAATTGCACCTTGCAATGCGGAGAAATTACAGTTTGTGCATTTACAATATTCATTGATTTTTGCCATTGAAAAACATCATGTTATTCATATACCAGAAATGATTGAAGCTACTGACTGAAGGAAAGGATCTGGCATCTCACACTCTTTGAATCTTCTTTATCATGCTTAGAGGAGCAGGAAAAAGCAAAAAATTTCAGAATTGCACCTTGCAATGCGGAGAAATTACTGTTTGTGCATTTACAATATTCATTGATTTTTGCCATTGAAAAACGTCCAGAAATGATTGAAGCTACTGACTGAATGAAAGGAGCTGGCATCTCACTCTCTTTGAATCTTCTTTATCATGCTAAGAGGAGCAGGAAAAAGCAAAAAATTTCAGAATTGCACCTTGCAATGCGGAGAAATTACTGTTTGTGCATTTACAATATTCATTGATTTTTGCCATTGAAAAACATACAGAAATGATTGAAGCTACTGACTGAATGAAAGGAGCTGGCATCTCACTCTCTTTGAATCTTCTTTATCATGCTAAGAGGAGCAGGAAAAAGCAAAAAATTTCAGAATTGCACCTTGCAATGCGGAGAAATTACTGTTCGTGCATTTACAATATTCATTGATTTTTGCCATTGAAAAACGTCCAGAAATGATTGAAGCTACTGACTGAATGAAAGGAGCTGGCATCTCAGTCTCTTTGAATCTTCTTTATCATGCTAAGAGGAGCAGGAAAAAGCAAAAAATTTCAGAATTGCACCTTGCAATGCGGAGAAATTACTGTTTGTGCATCTACAATATTCATTGATTTTTGCCGTTGAAAAACGTCCAGAAATGATTGAAGCTACTGACTGAATGAAAGGAGCTGGCATCTCACTCTCTTTGAGTCTTCTTTACCATGCTAAGAGGAGCAGGAAAAAGCAAAAAATTTCAGAATTGCACCTTGCAATGCGGAGAAATTACTGTTTGTGCATTTACAATATTCATTGATTTTTGCCATTGAAAAACGTCCAGAAATGATTGAAGCTACTGACTGAATGAAAGGAGCTGGCATCTCACTCTCTTTGAATCTTCTTTATCATGCTAAGAGGAGCAGGAAAAAGCAAAAAATTTCAGAATTGCACCTTGCAATGCGGAGAAATTACTGTTTGTGCATTTACAATATTCATTGATTTTTGCCATTGAAAAACATCATGTTATTCATATACCAGAAATGATTGAAGCTACTGACTGAATGAAAGGAGCTGGCATCTCACTCTCTTTGAATCTTCTTTATCATGCTAAGAGGAGCAGGAAAAAGCAAAAAATTTCAGAATTGCACCTTGCAATGCGGAGAAATTACTGTTTGTGCATTTACAATATTCATTGATTTTTGCCATTGAAAAACGTCCAGAAATGATTGAAGCTACTGACTGAATGAAAGGAGCTGGCATCTCACTCTCTTTGAATCTTCTTTATCATGCTAAGAGGAGCAGGAAAAAGCAAAAAATTTCAGAATTGCACCTTGCAATGCGGAGAAATTACTGTTTGTGCATTTACAATATTCATTGATTTTTGCCATTGAAAAACATCCAGAAATGATTGAAGCTACTGACTGAATGAAAGGAGCTGGCATCTCACTCTCTTTGAATCTTCTTTATCATGCTAAGAGGAGCAGGAAAAAGCAAAAAATTTCAGAATTGCACCTTGCAATGCGGAGAAATTACTGTTTGTGCATTTACAATATTCATTGATTTTTGCCATTGAAAAACGTCCAGAAATGATTGAAGCTACTGACTGAATGAAAGGAGCTGGCATCTCACTCTCTTTGAATCTTCTTTATCATGCTAAGAGGAGCAGGAAAAAGCAAAAAATTTCAGAATTGCACCTTGCAATGCGGAGAAATTACTGTTTGTGCATTTACAATATTCATTGATTTTTGCCGCCATTGAAAAACATCATGTTATTCATATACCAGAAATGTTTGAAGCTACTGACTGAATGAAAGGAGCTGGCATCTCACTCTCTTTGAATCTTCTTTATCATGCTAAGAGGAGCAGGAAAAAGCAAAAAATTTCAGAATTGCACCTTGCAATGCGAAGAAATTACTGTTTGTGCATTTACAATATTCATTGATTTTTGCCATTGAAAAACATCATGTTATTCATATACCAGAAATGTTTGATGCTACTGACTGAATGAAAGGAGCTGGCATCTCACTCTCTTTGAATCTTCTTTATCATGCTAAGAGGAGCAGGAAAAAGCAAAAAATTTCAGAATTGCACCTTGCAATGCGGAGAAATTACTGTTTGTGCATTTACAATATTCATTGATTTTTGCCATTGAAAAACGTCCAGAAATGATTGAAGCTACTCACTGAATGAAAGGAGCTGGCATCTCACTCTCTTTGAATCTTCTTTATCATGCTAAGAGGAGCAGGAAAAAGCAAAAAATTTCAGAATTGCACCTTGCAATGCGGAGAAATTACTGTTTGTGCATTTACAATATTCATTGATTTTTGCCATTGAAAAACATACAGAAATGATTGAAGCTACTGACTGAATGAAAGGAGCTGGCATCTCACTCTCTTTGAATCTTCTTTATCATGCTAAGAGGAGCAGGAAAAAGCAAAAAATTTCAGAATTGCACCTTGCAATGCGGAGAAATTACTGTTCGTGCATTTACAATATTCATTGATTTTTGCCATTGAAAAACGTCCAGAAATGATTGAAGCTACTGACTGAATGAAAGGAGCTGGCATCTCAGTCTCTTTGAATCTTCTTTATCATGCTAAGAGGAGCAGGAAAAAGCAAAAAATTTCAGAATTGCACCTTGCAATGCGGAGAAATTACTGTTTGTGCATCTACAATATTCATTGATTTTTGCCGTTGAAAAACGTCCAGAAATGATTGAAGCTACTGACTGAATGAAAGGAGCTGGCATCTCACTCTCTTTGAGTCTTCTTTACCATGCTAAGAGGAGCAGGAAAAAGCAAAAAATTTCAGAATTGCACCTTGCAATGCGGAGAAATTACTGTTTGTGCATTTACAATATTCATTGATTTTTGCCATTGAAAAACGTCCAGAAATGATTGAAGCTACTGACTGAATGAAAGGAGCTGGCATCTCACTCTCTTTGAATCTTCTTTATCATGCTAAGAGGAGCAGGAAAAAGCAAAAAATTTCAGAATTGCACCTTGCAATGCGGAGAAATTACTGTTTGTGCATTTACAATATTCATTGATTTTTGCCATTGAAAAACATCATGTTATTCATATACCAGAAATGATTGAAGCTACTGACTGAATGAAAGGAGCTGGCATCTCACTCTCTTTGAATCTTCTTTATCATGCTAAGAGGAGCAGGAAAAAGCAAAAAATTTCAGAATTGCACCTTGCAATGCGGAGAAATTACTGTTTGTGCATTTACAATATTCATTGATTTTTGCCATTGAAAAACGTCCAGAAATGATTGAAGCTACTGACTGAATGAAAGGAGCTGGCATCTCACTCTCTTTGAATCTTCTTTATCATGCTAAGAGGAGCAGGAAAAAGCAAAAAATTTCAGAATTGCACCTTGCAATGCGGAGAAATTACTGTTTGTGCATTTACAATATTCATTGATTTTTGCCATTGAAAAACGTCCAGAAATGATTGAAGCTACTGACTGAATGAAAGGAGCTGGCATCTCACTCTCTTTGAATCTTCTTTATCATGCTAAGAGGAGCAGGAAAAAGCAAAAAATTTCAGAATTGCACCTTGCAATGCGGAGAAATTACTGTTTGTGCATTTACAATATTCATTGATTTTTGCCATTGAAAAACATCATGTTATTCATATACCAGAAATGTTTGAAGCTACTGACTGAATGAAAGGAGCTGGCATCTCACTCTCTTTGAATCTTCTTTATCATGCTAAGAGGAGCAGGAAAAAGCAAAAAATTTCAGAATTGCACCTTCAATGCGGAGAAATTACTGTTTGTGCATTTACAATATTCATTGATTTTTGCCATTGAAAAACGTCCAGAAATGATTGAAGCTACTGACTGAATGAAAGGAGCTGGCATCTCACTCTCTTTGAATCTTCTTTATCATGCTAAGAGGAGCAGGAAAAAGCAAAAAATTTCAGAATTGCACCTTGCAATGCGGAGAAATTACTGTTTGTGCATTTACAATATTCATTAATTTTTGCCATTGAAAAACATCATGTTATTCATATACCAGAAATGATTGAAGCTACTGACTGAATGAAAGGAGCTGGCATCTCACTCTCTTTGAATCTTCTTTATCATGCTAAGAGGAGCAGGAAAAAGCAAAAAATTTCAGAATTGCACCTTGCAATGCGGAGAAATTACTGTTTGTGCATTTACAATATTCATTGATTTTTGCCATTGAAAAACATCATGTTATTCAGATACCAGAAATGTTTGAAGCTACTGACTGAATGAAAGGAGCTGGCATCTCACTCTCTTTGAATCTTCTTTATCATACTAAGAGGAGCAGGAAAAAGCAAAAAATTTCAGAATTGCACCTTGCAATGCGGAGAAATTACTGTTTGTGCATTTACAATATTCATTGATTTTTGCCATTGAAAAACGTCCAGAAATGATTGAAGCTACTGACTGAATGAAAGGAGCTGGCATCTCACTCTCTTTGAATCTTCTTTATCATGCTAAGAGGAGCAGGAAAAAGCAAAAAAATTCAGAATTGCACCTTGCAATGCGGAGAAATTACTGTTTGTGCATTTACAATATTCATTGATTTTTGCCATTGAAAAACGTCCAGAAATGATTGAAGCTACTGACTGAATGAAAGGAGCTGGCATCTCACTCTCTTTGAATCTTCTTTATCATGCTAAGAGGAGCAGGAAAAAGCAAAAAATTTCAGAATTGCACCTTGCAATGCGAAGAAATTACTGTTTGTGCATTTACAATATTCATTGATTTTTGCCATTGAAAAACATCATGTTATTCATATACCAGAAATGTTTGAAGCTACTGACTGAATGAAAGGAGCTGGCATCTCACTCTCTTTGAATCTTCTTTATCATGCTAAGAGGAGCAGGAAAAAGCAAAAAATTTCAGAATTGCACCTTGCAATGCGGAGAAATTACTGTTTGTGCATTTACAATATTCATTGATTTTTGCCATTGAAAAACGTCCAGAAATGATTGAAGCTACTGACTGAATGAAAGGAGCTGGCATCTCACTCTCTTTGAATCTTCTTTATCATGCTAAGAGGAGCAGGAAAAAGCAAAAAATTTCAGAATTGCACCTTGCAATGCGGAGAAATTACTGTTTGTGCATTTACAATATTCATTGATTTTTGCCATTGAAAAACATCATGTTATTCATATACCAGAAATGATTGAAGCTACTGACTGAATGAAAGGAGCTGGCATCTCACTCTCTTTGAATCTTCTTTATCATGCTAAGAGGAGCAGGAAAAAGCAAAAAATTTCAGAATTGCACCTTGCAATGCGGAGAAATTACTGTTTGTGCATTTACAATATTCATTGATTTTTGCCATTGAAAAACGTCCAGAAATGATTGAAGCTACTGACTGAATGAAAGGAGCTGGCATCTCACTCTCTTTGAATCTTCTTTATCATGCTAAGAGGAGCAGGAAAAAGCAAAAAATTTCAGAATTGCACCTTGCAATGCGGAGAAATTACTGTTTGTGCATTTACAATATTCATTGATTTTTGCCATTGAAAAACGTCCAGAAATGATTGAAGCTACTGACTGAATGAAAGGAGCTGGCATCTCAGTCTCTTTGAATCTTCTTTATCATGCTAAGAGGAGCAGGAAAAAGCAAAAAATTTCAGAATTGCACCTTGCAATGCGGAGAAATTACTGTTTGTGCATCTACAATATTCATTGATTTTTGCCATTGAAAAACATCATGTTATTCATATACCAGAAATGTTTGAAGCTACTGACTGAATGATAGGAGCTGGCATCTCACTCTATTTGAATCCTCTTTATCATGCTAAGAGGAGCAGGAAAAAGCAAAAAATTTCAGAATTGCACCTTGCAATGCGGAGAAATTACTGTTTGTGCATTTACAATATTCATTGATTTTTGCCATTGAAAAATGTCCAGAAATGATTGAAGCTACTGACTGAAAGGAGCTGGCATCTCACTCTCTTTGAATCTTCTTTATCATGCTAAGAGGAGCAGGAAAAAGCAAAAAATTTCAGAATTGCACCTTGCAATGCGGAGAAATTACTGTTTGTGCATTTACAATATTCATTGATTTTTGCCATTGAAAAACGTCCAGAAATGATTGAAGCTACTGACTGAATGAAAGGAGCTGGCATCTCACTCTCTTTGAATCTTCTTTATCATGCTAAGAGGAGCAGGAAAAAGCAAAAAAATTCAGAATTGCACCTTGCAATGCGGAGAAATTACTGTTTGTGCATTTACAATATTCATTGATTTTTGCCATTGAAAAACATCATGTTATTCATATACCAGAATTGATTGAAGCTACTGACTGAATGAAAGGAGCTGGCATCTCACGCTCTTTGAATCTTCTTTTTCATGCTAAGAGGAGCAGGAAAAAGCAAAACATTTCAGAATTGCACCTTGCAATGCGGAGAAATTACTGTTTGTGCATTTACAATATTCATTGATTTTTGCCATTGAAAAACGTCCAGAAATGATTGAAGCTACTGACTGAATGAAAGGAGCTGGCATCTCACTCTCTTTGAATCTTCTTTATCATGCTAAGAGGAGCAGGAAAAAGCAAAAAATTTCAGAATTGCACCTTGCAATGCGGAGAAATTACTGCTTGTGCATTTACAATATTCATTGATTTTTGCCATTGAAAAACGTCCAGAAATGATTGAAGCTACTGACTGAATGAAAGGAGCTGGCATCTCACTCTCTTTGAGTCTTCTTTATCATGCTAAGAGGAGCAGGAAAAAGCAAAAAATTTCAGAATTGCACCTTGCAATGCGGAGAAATTACTGTTTGTGCATTTACAATATTCATTGATTTTTGCCATTGAAAAACGTCCAGAAATGATTAAAGCTACTGACTGAATGAAAGGAGCTGGCATCTCACTCTCTTTGAATCTTCTTTATCATGCTAAGAGGAGCAGGAAAAAGCAAAAAATTTCAGAATTGCACCTTGCAATGCGGAGAAATTACTGTTTGTGCATTTACAATATTCATTGATTTTTGCTATTGAAAAACGTCCAGAAATGATTGAAGCTACTGACTGAATGAAAGGAGCTGGCATCTCACTCTCTTTGAATCTTCTTTATCATGCTAAGAGGAGCAGGAAAAAGCAAAAAATTTCAGAATTGCACCTTGCAATGCGGAGAAATTACTGTTTGTGCATTTACAATATTCATTGATTTTTGCCGTTGAAAAACGTCCAGAAATGATTGAAGCTACTGACTGAATGAAAGGAGCTGGCATCTCATTCTCTTTGAATCTTCTTTATCATGCTAAGAGGAGCAGGAAAAAGCAAAAAATTTCAGAATTGCACCTTGCAATGCGGAGAGATTACTGTTTGTGCATTTACAATATTCATTGATTTTTGCCATTGAAAAACGTCCAGAAATGATTGAAGCTACTGACTGAATGAAAGGAGCTGGCATCTCACTCTCTTTGAATCTTCTTTATCATGCTAAGAGGAGCAGGAAAAAGCAAAAAATTTCAGAATTGCACCTTGCAATGCGGAGAAATTACTGTTTGTGCATTTACAATATTCATTGATTTTTGCCATTGAAAAACATCATGTTATTCATATTCCAGAAATGTTTGAAGCTACTGACTGAATGAAAGGAGCTGGCATCTCACTCTCTTTGAATCTTCTTTATCATGCTAAGAGGAGCAGGAAAAAGCAAAAAATTTCAGAATTGCACCTTGCAATGCGGAGAAATTACTGTTTGTGCATTTACAATATTCATTGATTTTTGCCATTGAAAAACGTCCAGAAATGATTGAAGCTACTGACTGAATTAAAGGAGCTGGCATCTCACTCTCTTTGAATCTTCTTTATCATGCTAAGAGGAGCAGGAAAAAGCAAAAAATTTCAGAATTGCACCTTGCAATGCGGAGAAATTACTGTTTGTGCATTTACAATATTCATTGATTTTTGCTAATGAAAAACGTCCAGAAATGATTGAAGCTACTGACTGAATGAAAGGAGCTGGCATCTCACTCTCTTTGAATCTTCTTTATCATGCTAAGAGGAGCAGGAAAAAGCAAAAAATTTCAGAATTGCACCTTGCAATGCGGAGAAATTACTGTTTGTGCATTTACAATATTCATTGATTTTTGCCGTTGAAAAACGTCCAGAAATGATTGAAGCTACTGACTGAATGAAAGGAGCTGGCATCTCATTCTCTTTGAATCTTCTTTATCATGCTAAGAGGAGCAGGAAAAAGCAAAAAATTTCAGAATTGCACCTTGCAATGCGGAGAAATTACTGTTTGTGCATTTACAATATTCATTGATTTTTGCCATTGAAAAACGTCCAGAAATGATTGAAGCTACTGACTGAATGAAAGGAGCTGGCATCTCACTCTCTTTGAATCTTCTTTATCATGCTAAGAGGAGCAGGAAAAAGCAAAAAATTTCAGAATTGCACCTTGCAATGCGGAGAAATTACTGTTTGTGCATTTACAATATTCATTGATTTTTGCCATTGAAAAACATCATGTTATTCATATTCCAGAAATGTTTGAAGCTACTGACTGAATGAAAGGAGCTGGCATCTCACTCTCTTTGAATCTTCTTTATCATGCTAAGAGGAGCAGGAAAAAGCAAAAAATTTCAGAATTGCACCTTGCAATGCGGAGAAATTACTGTTTGTGCATTTACAATATTCATTGATTTTTGCCATTGAAAAACGTCCAGAAATGATTGAAGCTACTGACTGAATTAAAGGAGCTGGCATCTCACTGTCTTTGAATCTTCTTTATCATGCTAAGAGGAGCAGGAAAAAGCAAAAAATTTCAGAATTGCACCTTGCAATGCGGAGAAATTACTGTTTGTGCATTTACAATATTCATTGATTTTTGCCATTGAAAAACATCATGTTATTCATATACCAGAAATGATTGAAGCTACTGACTGAATGAAAGGAGCTGGCATCTCACTCTCTTTGAATCTTCTTTATCATGCTAAGAGGAGCAGGAAAAAGCAAAAAATTTCAGAATTGCACCTTGCAATGCGGAGAAATTACTGTTTGTGCATTTACAATATTCATTGATTTTTGCCATTGAAAAACGTCCAGAAATGATTGAAGCTACTGACTGAATGAAAGGAGCTGGCATCTCACTCTCTTTGAATCTTCTTTATCATGCTAAGAGGAGCAGGAAAAAGCAAAAAATTTCAGAATTGCACCTTGCAATGCGGAGAAATTACTGTTTGTGCATTTACAATATTCATTGATTTTTGCCATTGAAAAACATCATGTTATTCATATACCAGAAATGATTGAAGCTACTGACTGAATGAAAGGAGCTGGCATCTCACTCTCTTTGAATCTTCTTTATCATGCTAAGAGGAGCAGGAAAAAGCAAAAAATTTCAGAATTGCACCTTGCAATGCGGAGAAATTACTGTTTGTGCATTTACAATATTCATTGATTTTTGCCATTGAAAAACATCCAGAAATGATTGAAGCTACTGACTGAATGAAAGGAGCTGGCATCTCACTCTCTTTGAATCTTCTTTATCATGCTAAGAGGAGCAGGAAAAAGCAAAAAATTTCAGAATTGCACCTTGCAATGCGGAGAAATTACTGTTTGTGCATTTACAATATTCATTTATTTTTGCCATTGAAAAACATCATGTTATTCATATACCAGAAATGATTGAAGCTACTGACTGAATGAAAGGAGCTGGCATCTCACTCTCTTTGAATCTTCTTTATCATGCTAAGAGGAGCAGGAAAAAGCAAAAAATTTCAGAATTGCACCTTGCAATGCGGAGAAATTACTGTTTGTGCATTTACAATATTCATTGATTTTTGCCATTGAAAAACGTCCAGAAATGATTGAAGCTACTGACTGAATGAAAGGAGCTGGCATCTCACTCTCTTTGAATCTTCTTTATCATGCTAAGAGGAGCAGGAAAAAGCAAAAAATTTCAGAATTGCACCTTGCAATGCGGAGAAATTACTGTTTGTGCATTTACAATATTCATTGATTTTTGCCATTGAAAAACATCATGTTATTCATATACCAGAAATGTTTGAAGCTACTGACTGAATGAAAGGAGCTGGCATCTCACTCTCTTTGAATCTTCTTTATCATGCTAAGAGGAGCAGGAAAAAGCAAAAAATTTCAGAATTGCACCTTGCAATGCGGAGAAATTACTGTTTGTGCATTTACAATATTCATTGATTTTTGCCATTGAAAAACGTCCAGAAATGATTGAAGCTACTGACTGAATGAAAGGATCTGGCATCTCACTCTCTTTGAATCTTCTTTATCATGCTAAGAGGAGCAGGAAAAGGCAAAAAATTTCAGAATTGCACCTTGCAATGCGGAGAAATTACTGTTTGTGAATTTACAATATTCATTGATTTTTGCCATTGAAAAACATCATGTTATTCATATACCAGAAATGATTGAAGCTACTGACTGAATGAAAGGAGCTGGCATCTCACTCTCTTTGAATCTTCTTTATCATGCTAAGAGGAGCAGGAAAAAGCAAAAAATTTCAGAATTGCACCTTGCAATGCGGAGAAATTACTGTTTGTGCATTTACAATATTCATTGATTTTTGCCATTGAAAAACATCATGTTATTCATATACCAGAAATGATTGAACCTACTGACTGAATGAAAGGAGCTGGCATCTCACTCTCTTTGAATCTTCTTTATCATGCTAAGAGGAGCAGGAAAAAGCAAAAAATTTCAGAATTGCACCTTGCAATGCGGAGAAATTACTGTTTGTGCATTTACAATATTCATTGATTTTTGCCATTGAAAAACGTCCAGAAATGATTGAAGCTACTGACTGAATGAAAGGAGCTGGCATCTCACTCTCTTTGAATCTTCTTTATCATGCTAAGAGGAGCAGGAAAAAGCAAAAAAATTCAGAATTGCACCTTGCAATGCGGAGAAATTACTGTTTGTGCATTTACAATATTCATTGATTTTTGCCATTGAAAAACATCATGTTATTCATATACCAGAAATGATTGAAGCTACTGACTGAATGAAAGGAGCTGGCATCTCACTCTCTTTGAATCTTCTTTTTCATGCTAAGAGGAGCAGGAAAAAGTAAAAAATTTCAGAATTGCACCTTGCAATGCGGAGAAATTACTGTTTGTGCATTTACAATATTCATTGATTTTTGCCATTGAAAAACGTCCAGAAATGATTGAAGCTACTGACTGAATGAAAGGAGCTGGCATCTCAGTCTCTTTGAATCTTCTTTATCATGCTAAGAGGAGCAGGAAAAAGCAAAAAATTTCAGAATTGCACCTTGCAATGCGGAGAAATTACTGCTTGTGCATTTACAATATTCATTGATTTTTGCCATTGAAAAACGTACAGAAATGATTGAAGCTACTGACTGAATGAAAGGAGCTGGCATCTCACTCTCTTTGAATCTTCTTTATCATGCTAAGAGGAGCAGGAAAAAGCAAAAAATTTCAGAATTGCACCTTGCAATACGGAGAAATTACTGTTTGTGCATTTACAATATTCATTGATTTTTGCCATTGAAAAACGTCCAGAAATGATTGAAGCTACTGACTGAATGAAAGGAGCTGGCATCTCACTCTCTTTGAATCTTCTTTATCATGCTAAGAGGAGCAGGAAAAAGCAAAAAATTTCAGAATTGCACCTTGCAATGCGGAGAAATTACTGTTTGTGCATTTACAATATTCATTGATTTTTGCCATTGAAAAACGTCCAGAAATGATTGAAGCTACTGACTGAATGAAAGGAGCTGGCATCTCACTCTCTTTGAATCTTCTTTATCATGCTAAGAGGAGCAGGAAAAAGCAAAAAATTTCAGAATTGCACCTTGCAATGCGGAGAAATTACTGTTTGTGCATTTACAATATTCATTGATTTTTGCCGTTGAAAAACGTCCAGAAATGATTGAAGCTACTGACTGAATGAAAGGAGCTGGCATCTCACTCTCTTTGAATCTTCTTTATCATGCTAAGAGGAGCAGGAAAAAGCAAAAAATTTCAGAATTGCACCTTGCAATGCGGATAAATTACTGTTTGTGCATTTACAATATTCATTGATTTTTGCCATTGAAAAACATCCAGAAATGATTGAAGCTACTGACTGAATGAAAGGAGCTGGCATCTCACTCTCTTTGAATCTTCTTTATCATGCTAAGAGGAGCAGGAAAAAGCAAAAAATTTCAGAATTGCACCTTGCAATGCGGAGAAATTACTGTTTGTGCATTTACAATATTCATTGATTTTTGCCATTGTTAAACATCATGTTATTCATATACCAGAAATGATTGAAGCTACTGACTGAATGAAAGGAGCTGGCATCTCACTCTCTTTGAATCTTCTTTATCATGCTAAGAGGAGCAGGAAAAAGCAAAAAATTTCAGAATTGCACCTTGCAATGCGGAGAAATTACTGTTTGTGCATTTACAATATTCATTGATTTTTGCCATTGAAAAACGTCCAGAAATGTTTGAAGCTACTGACTGAATGAAAGGAGCTGGCATCTCACTCTCTTTGAATCTTCTTTATCATGCTAAGAGGAGCAGGAAAAAGCAAAAAATTTCAGAATTGCACCTTGCAATGCGGAGAAATTACTGTTTGTGCATTTACAATATTCATTGATTTTTGCCATTGAAAAACATCATGTTATTCATATACCAGAAATGATTGAAGCTACTGACTGAATGAAAGGAGCTGGCATCTCACTCTCTTTGAATCTTCTTTATCATGCTAAGAGGAGCAGGAAAAAGCAAAAAATTTCAGAATTGCACCTTGCAATGCGGAGAAATTACTGTTTGTGCATTTACAATATTCATTGATTTTTGCCATTGAAAAACGTCCAGAAATGATTGAAGCTACTGACTGAATGAAAGGAGCTGGCATCTCACTCTCTTTGAATCTTCTTTATCATGCTAAGAGGAGCAGGAAAAAGCAAAAAATTTCAGAATTGCACCTTGCAATGCGGAGAAATTACTGTTTGTGCATTTACAATATTCATTGATTTTTGCCATTGAAAAACATCATGTTATTCATATACCAGAAATGATTGAAGCTACTGACTGAATGAAAGGAGCTGGCATCTCACTCTCTTTGAATCTTCTTTTTCATGCTAAGAGGAGCAGGAAAAAGTAAAAAATTTCAGAATTGCACCTTGCAATGCGGAGAAATTACTGTTTGTGCATTTACAATATTCATTGATTTTTGCCATTGAAAAACGTCCAGAAATGATTGAAGCTACTGACTGAATGAAAGGAGCTGGCATCTCAGTCTCTTTGAATCTTCTTTATCATGCTAAGAGGAGCAGGAAAAAGCAAAAAATTTCAGAATTGCACCTTGCAATGCGGAGAAATTACTGCTTGTGCATTTACAATATTCATTGATTTTTGCCATTGAAAAACGTCCAGAAATGATTGAAGCTACTGACTGAATGAAAGGAGCTGGCATCTCACTCTCTTTGAATCTTCTTTATCATGCTAAGAGGAGCAGGAAAAAGCAAAAAATTTCAGAATTGCACCTTGCAATACGGAGAAATTACTGTTTGTGCATTTACAATATTCATTGATTTTTGCCATTGAAAAACGTCCAGAAATGATTGAAGCTACTGACTGAATGAAAGGAGCTGGCATCTCACTCTGTTTGAATCTTCTTTATCATGCTAAGAGGAGCAGGAAAAAGCAAAAAATTTCAGAATTGCACCTTGCAATGCGGAGAAATTACTGTTTGTGCATTTACAATATTCATTGATTTTTGCCATTGAAAAACGTCCAGAAATGATTGAAGCTACTGACTGAATGAAAGGAGCTGGCATCTCACTCTCTTTGAATCTTCTTTATCATGCTAAGAGGAGCAGGAAAAAGCAAAAAATTTCAGAATTGCACCTTGCAATGCGGAGAAATTACTGTTTGTGCATTTACAATATTCATTGATTTTTGCCGTTGAAAAACGTCCAGAAATGATTGAAGCTACTGACTGAATGAAAGGAGCTGGCATCTCACTCTCTTTGAATCTTCTTTATCATGCTAAGAGGAGCAGGAAAAAGCAAAAAATTTCAGAATTGCACCTTGCAATGCGGAGAAATTACTGTTTGTGCATTTACAATATTCATTGATTTTTGCAATTGAAAAACATCATGTTATTCATATACCAGAAATGATTGAAGCTACTGACTGAATGAAAGGAGCTGGCATCTCACTCTCTTTGAATCTTCTTTATCATGCTAAGAGGAGCAGGAAAAAGCAAAAAATTTCAGAATTGCACATTGCAATGCGGAGAAATTACTGTTTGTGCATTTACAATATTCATTGATTTTTGCCATTGAAAAACGTCCAGAAATGATTGAAGCTACTGACTGAATGAAAGGAGCTGGCATCTCACTCTCTTTGAATCTTCTTTATCATGCTAAGAGGAGCAGGAAAAAGCAAAAAAATTCAGAATTGCACCTTGCAATGCGGAGAAATTACTGTTTGTGCATTTACAATATTCATTGATTTTTGCCATTGAAAAACATCATGTTATTCATATACCAGAAATGATTGAAGCTACTGACTGAATGAAAGGAGCTGGCATCTCACTCTCTTTGAATCTTCTTTTTCATGCTAAGAGGAGCAGGAAAAAGTAAAAAATTTCAGAATTGCACCTTGCAATGCGGAGAAATTACTGTTTGTGCATTTACAATATTCATTGATTTTTGCCATTGAAAAACGTCCAGAAATGATTGAAGCTACTGACTGAATGAAAGGAGCTGGCATCTCAGTCTCTTTGAATCTTCTTTATCATGCTAAGAGGAGCAGGAAAAAGCAAAAAATTTCAGAATTGCACCTTGCAATGCGGAGAAATTACTGCTTGTGCATTTACAATATTCATTGATTTTTGCCATTGAAAAACGTCCAGAAATGATTGAAGCTACTGACTGAATGAAAGGAGCTGGCATCTCACTCTCTTTGAATCTTCTTTATCATGCTAAGAGGAGCAGGAAAAAGCAAAAAATTTCAGAATTGCACCTTGCAATACGGAGAAATTACTGTTTGTGCATTTACAATATTCATTGATTTTTGCCATTGAAAAACGTCCAGAAATGATTGAAGCTACTGACTGAATGAAAGGAGCTGGCATCTCACTCTCTTTGAATCTTCTTTATCATGCTAAGAGGAGCAGGAAAAAGCAAAAAATTTCAGAATTGCACCTTGCAATGCGGAGAAATTACTGTTTGTGCATTTACAATATTCATTGATTTTTGCCATTGAAAAACGTCCAGAAATGATTGAAGCTACTGACTGAATGAAAGGAGCTGGCATCTCACTCTCTTTGAATCTTCTTTATCATGCTAAGAGGAGCAGGAAAAAGCAAAAAATTTCAGAATTGCACCTTGCAATGCGGAGAAATTACTGTTTGTGCATTTACAATATTCATTGATTTTTGCCGTTGAAAAACGTCCAGAAATGATTGAAGCTACTGACTGAATGAAAGGAGCTGGCATCTCACTCTCTTTGAATCTTCTTTATCATGCTAAGAGGAGCAGGAAAAAGCAAAAAATTTCAGAATTGCACCTTGCAATGCGGATAAATTACTGTTTGTGCATTTACAATATTCATTGATTTTTGCCATTGAAAAACATCCAGAAATGATTGAAGCTACTGACTGAATGAAAGGAGCTGGCATCTCACTCTCTTTGAATCTTCTTTATCATGCTAAGAGGAGCAGGAAAAAGCAAAAAATTTCAGAATTGCACCTTGCAATGCGGAGAAATTACTGTTTGTGCATTTACAATATTCATTGATTTTTGCCATTGTTAAACATCATGTTATTCATATACCAGAAATGATTGAAGCTACTGACTGAATGAAAGGAGCTGGCATCTCACTCTCTTTGAATCTTCTTTATCATGCTAAGAGGAGCAGGAAAAAGCAAAAAATTTCAGAATTGCACCTTGCAATGCGGAGAAATTACTGTTTGTGCATTTACAATATTCATTGATTTTTGCCATTGAAAAACGTCCAGAAATGTTTGAAGCTACTGACTGAATGAAAGGAGCTGGCATCTCACTCTCTTTGAATCTTCTTTATCATGCTAAGAGGAGCAGGAAAAAGCAAAAAATTTCAGAATTGCACCTTGCAATGCGGAGAAATTACTGTTTGTGCATTTACAATATTCATTGATTTTTGCCATTGAAAAACATCATGTTATTCATATACCAGAAATGATTGAAGCTACTGACTGAATGAAAGGAGCTGGCATCTCACTCTCTTTGAATCTTCTTTATCATGCTAAGAGGAGCAGGAAAAAGCAAAAAATTTCAGAATTGCACCTTGCAATGCGGAGAAATTACTGTTTGTGCATTTACAATATTCATTGGTTTTTGCCATTGAAAAACGTCCAGAAATGATTGAAGCTACTGACTGAATGAAAGGAGCTGGCATCTCAGTCTCTTTGAATCTTCTTTATCATGCTAAGAGGAGCAGGAAAAAGCAAAAAATTTCAGAATTGCACCTTGCAATGCGGGGAAATTACTGCTTGTGCATTTACAATATTCATTGATTTTTGCCATTGAAAAACATCCAGAAATGATTGAAGCTACTGACTGAATGAAAGGAGCTGGCATCTCACTCTCTTTGAATCTTCTTTATCATGCTAAGAGGAGCAGGAAAAAGCAAAAAATGTCAGAATTGCACCTTGCAATACGGAGAAATTACTGTTTGTGCATTTACAATATTCATTGATTTTTGCCATTGAAAAACGTCCAGAAATGATTGAAGCTACTGACTGAATGAAAGGAGCTGGCATCTCACTCTGTTTGAATCTTCTTTATCATGCTAAGAGGAGCAGGAAAAAGCAAAAAATTTCAGAATTGCACCTTGCAATGCGGAGAAATTACTGTTTGTGCATTTACAATATTCATTGATTTTTGCCATTGAAAAACGTCCAGAAATGATTGAAGCTACTGACTGAATGAAAGGAGCTGGCATCTCACTCTCTTTGAATCTTCTTTATCATGCTAAGAGGAGCAGGAAAAAGCAAAAAATTTCAGAATTGCACCTTGCAATGCGGAGAAATTACTGTTTGTGCATTTACAATATTCATTGATTTTTGCCGTTGAAAAACGTCCAGAAATGATTGAAGCTACTGACTGAATGAAAGGAGCTGGCATCTCACTCTCTTTGAATCTTCTTTATCATGCTAAGAGTAGCAGGAAAAAGCAAAAAATTTCAGAATTGCACCTTGCAATGCGGAGAAATTACTGTTTGTGCATTTACAATATTCATTGATTTTTGCCATTGAAAAACATCCAGAAATGATTGAAGCTACTGACTGAATGAAAGGAGCTGGCATCTCACTCTCTTTGAATCTTCTTTATCATGCTAAGAGGAGCAGGAAAAAGCAAAAAATTTCAGAATTGCACCTTGCAATGCGGAGAAATTACTGTTTGTGTATTTACAATATTCATTGATTTTTGTCATTGTTAAACATCATGTTATTCATATACCAGAAATGATTGAAGCTACTGACTGAATGAAAGGAGCTGGCATCTCACTCTCTTTGAATCTTCTTTATCATGCTAAGAGGAGCAGGAAAAAGCAAAAAATTTCAGAATTGCACCTTGCAATGCGGAGAAATTACTGTTTGTGCATTTACAATATTCATTGATTTTTGCCATTGAAAAACGTCCAGAAATGTTTGAAGCTACTGACTGAATGAAAGGAGCTGGCATCTCACTCTCTTTGAATCTTCTTTATCATGCTAAGAGGAGCAGGAAAAAGCAAAAAATTTCAGAATTGCACCTTGCAATGCGGAGAAATTACTGTTTGTGCATTTACAATATTCATTGATTTTTGCCATTGAAAAACGTCCAGAAATGATTGAAGCTACTGACTGAATGAAAGGAGCTGGCATCTCACTCTCTTTGAATCTTCTTTATCATGCTAAGAGGAGCAGGAAAATGCAAAAAATTTCAGAATTGCTCCTTGCAATGCGGAGAAATTTCTGTTTGTGCATTTACAATATTCATTGATTTTTGCCATTGAAAAACATCATGTTATTCATATACCAGAAATGTTTGAAGCTACTGACTGAATGAAAGGAGCTGGCATGTCACTCTCTTTGAATCTTCTTTATCATGCTAAAAGGAGCAGGAAAAAGCAAAAAATTTCAGAATTGCACCTTGCAATGCGGAGAAATTACTGTTTGTGCATTTACAATATTCATTGATTTTTGCCATTGAAAAACGTCCAGAAATGATTGAAGCTACTGACTGAATGAAAGGAGCTGGCATCTCACTCTCTTTGAATCTTCTTTATCATGCTAAGAGGAGCAGGAAAAAGCAAAAAATTTCAGAATTGCACCTTGCAATGCGGAGAAATTACTGTTTGTGCATTTACAATATTCATTGATTTTTGCCATTGAAAAACATCATGTTATTCATATACCAGAAATGATTGAAGCTACTGACTGAATGAAAGGAGCTGGCATCTCACTCTCTTTGAATCTTCTTTATCATGCTAAGAGGAGCAGGAAAAAGCAAAAAATTTCAGAATTGCACCTTGCAATGCGGAGAAATTACTGTTTGTGCATTTACAATATTCATTGATTTTTGCCATTGAAAAACGTCCAGAAATGATTGAAGCTACTGACTGAATGAAAGGAGCTGGCATCTCACTCTCTTTGAATCTTCTTTATCATGCTAAGAGGAGCAGGAAAAAGCAAAAAATTTCAGAATTGCACCTTGCAATGCGGAGAAATTACTGTTTGTGCATTTACAATATTCATTGATTTTTGCCATTGAAAAACATCATGTTATTCATATACCAGAAATGTTTGAAGCTACTGACTGAATGAAAGGAGCTGGCATCTCACTCTCTTTGAATCTTCTTTATCATGCTAAGAGGAGCAGGAAAAAGCAAAAAATTTCAGAATTGCACCTTGCAATGCGGAGAAATTACTGTTTGTGCATTTACAATATTCATTGATTTTTGCCATTGAAAAACGTCCAGAAATGATTGAAGCTACTGACTGAATGAAAGGAGCTGGCATCTCACTCTCTTTGAATCTTCTTTATCATGCTAAGAGGAGCAGGAAAAGGCAAAAAATTTCAGAATTGCACCTTGCAATGCGGAGAAATTACTGTTTGTGCATTTACAATATTCATTGATTTTTGCCATTGAAAAACATCATGTTATTCATATACCAGAAATGTTTGAAGCTACTGACTGAATGAAAGGAGCTGGCATCTCACTCTCTTTGAATCTTCTTTATCATGCTAAGAGGAGCAGGAAAAAGCAAAAAATTTCAGAATTGCACCTTGCAATGCGAATAAATTACTGTTTGTGCATTTACAATATTCATTGATTTTTGCCATTGAAAAACATCATGTTATTCATATACCAGAAATGATTGAAGCTACTGACTGAATGAAAGGAGCTGGCATCTCACTCTCTTTGAATCTTCTTTATCATGCTAAGAGGAGCAGGAAAAAGCAAAAAATTTCAGAATCGCACCTTGCAATGCGGAGAAATTACTGTTTGTGCATTTACAATATTCATTGATTTTTGCCATTGAAAAACATCATGTTATTCATATACCAGAAATGATTGAAGCTACTGACTGAATGAAAGGAGCTGGCATCTCACTCTCTTTGAATCTTCTTTATCATGCTAAGAGGAGCAGGAAAAAGCAAAAAATTTCAGAATTGCACCTCGCAATGCGGAGAAATTACTGTTTGTGCATTTACAATATTTATTGATTTTTGCCATTGAAAAACGTCCAGAAATGATTGAAGCTACTGACTGAATGAAAGGAGCTGGCATCTCACTCTCTTTGAATCTTCTTTATCATGCTAAGAGGAGCAGGAAAAAGCAAAAAATTTCAGAATTGCACCTTGCAATGCGGAGAAATTGCTGTTTGTGCATTTACAAAATTCATTGATTTTTGCCATTGAAAAACATCATGTTATTCATATACCAGAAATGTTTGAAGCTACTGACTGAATGAAAGGAGCTGGCATCTCACTCTCTTTGAATCTTCTTTATCATGCTAAGAGGAGCAGGAAAAAGCAAAAAATTTCAGAATTGCACCTTGCAATGCGGAGAAATTACTGTTTGTGCATTTACAATATTCATTGATTTTTGCCATTGAAAAACGTCCAGAAATGATTGAAGCTACTGACTGAATGAAAGGAGCTGGCATCTCACTCTCTTTGAATCTTCTTTATCATGCTAAGAGGAGCAGGAAAAAGCAAAAAATTTCAGAATTGCACCTTGCAATGCGGAGAAATTACTGTTTGTGCATTTACAATATACATTGATTTTTGCCATTGAAAAACGTCCAGAAATGATTGAAGCTACTGACTGAATGAAAGGAGCTGGCATCTCACTCTCTTTGAATCTTCTTTATCATGCTAAGAGGAGCAGGAAAAAGCAAAAAATTTCAGAATTGCACCTTGCAATGCGGAGAAATTACTGTTTGTGCATTTACAATATACATTGATTTTTGCCATTGAAAAACGTCCAGAAATGATTGAAGCTACTGACTGAATGAAAGGAGCTGGCATCTCACTCTCTTTGAATCTTCTTTATCATGCTAAGAGGAGCAGGAAAAAGCAAAAATTTCAGAATTGCACCTTGCAATGCGGAGAAATTACTGTTTGTGCATTTACAATATTCATTGATTTTTGCCATTGAAAAACGTCCAGAAATGATTGAAGCTACTGACTGAATGAAAGGAGCTGGCATCTCACTCTCTTTGAATCTTCTTTATCATGCTAAGAGGAGCAGGAAAAAGCAAAAAATTTCAGAATTGCACCTTGCAATGCGGAGAAATTACTGTTTGTGCATTTACAATATTCATTGATTTTTGCCATTGAAAAACGTCCAGAAATGATTGAACCTACCGACTGAATGAAAGGAGCTGGCATCTCACTCTCTTTGAATCTTCTTTATCATGCTAAGAGGAGCAGGAAAAAGCAAAAAATTTCAGAATTGCACCTTGCAATGCGGAGAAATTACTGTTTGTGCATTTACAATATTCATTGATTTTTGCCATTGAAAAACGTCCAGAAATGATTGAAGCTACTGACTGAATGAAAGGAGCTGGCATCTCACTCTCTTTGAATCTTCTTTATCATGCTAAGAGGAGCAGGAAAAAGCAAAAAATTTCAGAATTGCACCTTGCAATGCGGAGAAATTACTGTTTGTGCATTTACAATATTCATTGATTTTTGCCATTGAAAAACATCATGTTATTCATATACCAGAAATGTTTGAAGCTACTGACTGAATGAAAGGAGCTGGCATGTCACTCTCTTTGAATCTTCTTTATCATGCTAAGAGGAGCAGGAAAAAGCAAAAAATTTCAGAATTGCACCTTGCAATGCGGAGAAATTACTGTTTGTGCATTTACAATATTCATTGATTTTTGCCATTGAAAAACGTCCAGAAATGATTGAAGCTACTGACTGAATGAAAGGAGCTGGCATCTCACTCTCTTTGAATCTTCTTTATCATGCTAAGAGGAGCAGGAAAAAGCAAAAAATTTCAGAATTGCACCTTGCAATGCGGAGAAATTACTGTTTGTGCATTTACAATATTCATTGATTTTTGCCATTGAAAAACATCATGTTATTCATATACCAGAAATGATTGAAGCTACTGACTGAATGAAAGGAGCTGGCATCTCACTCTCTTTGAATCTTCTTTATCATGCTAAGAGGAGCAGGAAAAAGCAAAAAATTTCAGAATTGCACCTTGCAATGCGGAGAAATTACTGTTTGTGCATTTACAATATTCATTGATTTTTGCCATTGAAAAACGTCCAGAAATGATTGAAGCTACTGACTGAATGAAAGGAGCTGGCATCTCACTCTCTTTGAATCTTCTTTATCATGCTAAGAGGAGCAGGAAAAAGCAAAAAATTTCAGAATTGCACCTTGCAATGCGGAGAAATTACTGTTTGTGCATTTACAATATTCATTGATTTTTGCCATTGAAAAACGTCCAGAAATGATTGAAGCTACTGACTGAATGAAAGGAGCTGGCATCTCACTCTCTTTGAATCTTCTTTATCATGCTAAGAGGAGCAGGAAAAAGCAAAAAATTTCAGAATTGCACCTTGCAATGCGGAGAAATTACTGTTTGTGCATTTACAATATACATTGATTTTTGCCATTGAAAAACGTCCAGAAATGATTGAAGCTACTGACTGAATGAAAGGAGCTGGCATCTCACTCTCTTTGAATCTTCTTTATCATGCTAAGAGGAGCAGGAAAAAGCAAAAAATTTCAGAATTGCACCTTGCAATGCGGAGAAATTACTGTTTGTGCATTTACAATATACATTGATTTTTGCCATTGAAAAACGTCCAGAAATGATTGAAGCTACTGACTGAATGAAAGGAGCTGGCATCTGACTCTCTTTGAATCTTCTTTATCATGCTAAGAGGAGCAGGAAAAAGCAAAAAATTTCAGAATTGCACCTTGCAATGCGGAGAAATTACTGTTTGTGCATTTACAATATTCATTGATTTTTGCCATTGAAAAACGTCCAGAAATGATTGAAGCTACTGACTGAATGAAAGGAGCTGGCATCTCACTCTCTTTGAATCTTCTTTATCATGCTAAGAGGAGCAGGAAAAAGCAAAAAATTTCAGAATTGCACCTTGCAATGCGGAGAAATTACTGTTTGTGCATTTACAATATTCATTGATTTTTGCCATTGAAAAACGTCCAGAAATGATTGAACCTACCGACTGAATGAAAGGAGCTGGCATCTCACTCTCTTTGAATCTTCTTTATCATGCTAAGAGGAGCAGGAAAAAGCAAAAAATTTCAGAATTGCACCTTGCAATGCGGAGAAATTACTGTTTGTGCATTTACAATATTCATTGATTTTTGCCATTGAAAAACGTCCAGAAATGATTGAAGCTACTGACTGAATGAAAGGAGCTGGCATCTCACTCTCTTTGAATCTTCTTTATCATGCTAAGAGGAGCAGGAAAAAGCAAAAAATTTCAGAATTGCACCTTGCAATGCGGAGAAATTACTGTTTGTGCATTTACAATATTCATTGATTTTTGCCATTGAAAAACATCATGTTATTCATATACCAGAAATGTTTGAAGCTACTGACTGAATGAAAGGAGCTGGCATGTCACTCTCTTTGAATCTTCTTTATCATGCTAAGAGGAGCAGGAAAAAGCAAAAAATTTCAGAATTGCACCTTGCAATGCGGAGAAATTACTGTTTGTGCATTTACAATATTCATTGATTTTTGCCATTGAAAAACGTCCAGAAATGATTGAAGCTACTGACTGAATGAAAGGAGCTGGCATCTCACTCTCTTTGAATCTTCTTTATCATGCTAAGAGGAGCAGGAAAAAGCAAAAAATTTCAGAATTGCACCTTGCAATGCGGAGAAATTACTGTTTGTGCATTTACAACATTCATTGATTTTTGCCATTGAAAAACATCATGTTATTCATATACCAGAAATGTTTGAAGCTACTGACTGAATGAAAGGAGCTGGAATCTCACTCTCTTTGATTCTTCTTTATCATGCTAAGAGGAGCAGGAAAAAGCAAAAAATTTCAGAATTGCACCTTGCAATGCGGAGAAATTACTGTTTGTGCATTTACAATATTCATTGATTTTTGCCATTGAAAAACGTCCAGAAATGATTGAAGCTACTGACTGAATGAAAGGAGCTGGCATCTCACTCTCTTTGAATCTTCTTTATCATGCTAAGAGGAGCAGGAAAAGGCAAAAAATTTCAGAATTGCACCTTGCAATGCGGAGAAATTACTGTTTGTGCATTTACAATATTCATTGATTTTTGCCATTGAAAAACATCATGTTATTCATATACCAGAAATGTTTGAAGCTACTGACTGAATGAAAGGAGCTGGCATCTCACTCTCTTTGAATCTTCTTTATCATGCTAAGAGGAGCAGGAAAAACCAAAAAATTTCAGAATTGCACCTTGCAATGCGAATAAATTACTGTTTGTGCATTTACAATATTCATTGATTTTTGCCATTGAAAAACATCATGTTATTCATATACCAGAAATGATTGAAGCTACTGACTGAATGAAAGGAGCTGGCATCTCACTCTCTTTGAATCTTCTTTATCATGCTAAGAGGAGCAGGAAAAAGCAAAACATTTCAGAATTGCACCTTGCAATGCGGAGAAATTACTGTTTGTGCATTTACAATATTCATTGATTTTTGCCATTGAAAAACATCATGTTATTCACATACCAGAAATGATTGAAGCTACTGACTGAATGAAAGGAGCTGGCATCTCACTCTCTTTGAATCTTCTTTATCATGCTAAGAGGAGCAGGAAAAAGCAAAAAATTTCAGAATTGCACCTCGCAATGCGGAGAAATTACTGTTTGTGCTTTTACAATATTCATTGATTTTTGCCATTGAAAAACGTCCAGAAATGATTGAAGCTACTGACTGAATGAAAGGAGCTGGCATCTCACTCTCTTTGAATCTTCTTTATCATGCTAAGAGGAGCAGGAAAAAGCAAAAAATTTCAGAATTGCACCTTGCAATGCGGAGAAATTGCTGTTTGTGCATTTACAAAATTCATTGATTTTTGCCATTGAAAAACATCATGTTATTCATATACCAGAAATGTTTGAAGCTACTGACTGAATGAAAGGAGCTGGCATCTCACTCTCTTTGAATCTTCTTTATCATGCTAAGAGGAGCAGGAAAAAGCAAAAAATTTCAGAATTGCACCTTGCAATGCGGAGAAATTACTGTTTGTGCATTTACAATATTCATTGATTTTTGCCATTGAAAAACGTCCAGAAATGATTGAAGCTACTGACTGAATGAAAGGAGCTGGCATCTCACTCTCTTTGAATCTTCTTTATCATGCTAAGAGGAGCAGGAAAAAGCAAAAAATTTCAGAATTGCACCTTGCAATGCGGAGAAATTACTGTTTGTGCATTTACAATATACATTGATTTTTGCCATTGAAAAACGTCCAGAAATGATTGAAGCTACTGACTGAATGAAAGGAGCTGGCATCTCACTCTCTTTGAATCTTCTTTATCATGCTAAGAGGAGCAGGAAAAAGCAAAAAATTTCAGAATTGCACCTTGCAATGCGGAGAAATTACTGTTTGTGCATTTACAATATTCATTGATTTTTGCCGTTGAAAAAAGTCCAGAAATGATTGAAGCTACTGACTGAATGAAAGGAGCTGGCATCTCACTCTCTTTGAATCTTCTTTATCATGCTAAGAGGAGCAGGAAAAAGCAAAAAATTTCAGAATTGCACCTTGCAATGCGGAGAAATTACTGTTTGTGCATTTACAATATTCATTGATTTTTGCCATTGAAAAACATCATGTTATTCATATACCAGAAATGATTGAAGCTACTGACTGAATGAAAGGAGCTGGCATCTCACTCTCTTTGAATCTTCTTTATCATGCTAAGAGGAGCAGGAAAAAGCAAGAAATTTCAGAATTGCACCTTGCAATGCGGAGAAATTACTGTTTGTGCATTTACAATATTCATTGATTTTTGCCATTGAAAAACATCATGTTATTCATATACCAGAAATGTTTGAAGCTACTGACTGAATGAAAGGAGCTGGCATCTCACTCTCTTTGAATCTTCTTTATCATGCTAAGAGGAGCAGGAAAAAGCAAAAAATTTCAGAATTGCACCTTGCAATGCGGAGAAATTACTTTTTGTGCATTTACAATATTCATTGATTTTTGCCATTGAAAAACGTCCAGAAATGATTGAAGCTACTGACTGAATGAAAGGAGCTGGCATCTCACTCTCTTTGAATCTTCTTTATCATGCTAAGAGGAGCAGGAAAAAGCAAAAAATTTCAGAATTGCACCTTGCAATGCGGAGAAATTACTGTTTGTGCATTTACAATATTCATTGATTTTTGCCATTGAAAAACGTCCAGAAATGATTGAAGCTACTGACTGAATGAAAGGAGCTGGCATCTCACTCTCTTTGAATCTTCTTTATCATGCTAAGAGGAGCAGGAAAAAGCAAAAAATTTCAGAATTGCACCTTGCAATGCGGAGAAATTACTGTTTGTGCATTTACAATATTCATTGATTTTTGCCATTGAAAAACATGTAATTCATATACCAGAAATGTTTGAAGCTACTGACTGAATGAAAGGAGCTGGCACCTCACTCTCTTTGAATCTTCTTTATCATGCTAAGATGAGCGGGAAAAAGCAAAAAATTTCAGAATTGCACCTTGCAATGCGGAGAAATTACTGTTTGTGCATTTACAATATTCATTGATTTTTGCCATTGAAAAACGTCCAGAAATGATTGAAGGTACTGACTGAATGAAAGGAGCTGGCATCTCACTCTCTTTGAATCTTCTTTATCATGCTAAGAGGAGCAGGAAAAAGCAAAAAATTTCAGAATTGCACCTTGCAATGCGGAGAAATTACTGTTTGTGCATTTACAATATTCATTGATTTTTGCCATTGAAAAACGTCCAGAAATGATTGAAGCTACTGACTGAATGAAAGGAGCTGGCATCTCACTCTCTTTGAATCTTCTTTATCATGCTAAGAGGAGCAGGAAAAAGCAAAAAATTTCAGAATTGCACCTTGCAATGCGGGGAAATTACAGTTTGTGCATTTACAATATTCATTGATTTTTGCCATTGAGAAACGTCCAGAAATGATTGAAGCTACTGACTGAATGAAAGGAGCTGGCATCTCACTCTCTTTGAATCTTCTTTATCATGCTAAGAGGAACAGGAAAAAGCAAAAAATTTCAGAATTGCACCTTGCAATGCGGAGAAATTACTGTTTGTGCATTTACAATATTCATTGATTTTTGCCATTGAAAAACATCATGTTATTTATATACCAGAAATGTTTGAAGCTACTGACTGAATGAAAGGAGCTGGCATCTCACTCTCTTTGAATCTTCTTTATCATGCTAAGAGGAGCAGGAAAAAGCAAAAAATTTCAGAATTGCACCTTGCAATGTGGAGAAATTACTGTTTGTGCATTTACAATATTCATTGATTTTTACCATTGAAAAACGTCCAGAAATGATTGAAGCTACTGACTGAATGAAAGTAGCTGGCATCTCACTCTCTTTGAATTTTCTTTATCATGCTAAGAGGAGCAGGAAAAAGCAAAAAATTTCAGACTTGCACCTTGCAATGCGGAGAAATTACTGTTTGTGCATTTACAATATTCATTGATTTTTGCCATTGAAAAACATCATGTTATTCATATACCAGAAATGTTTGAAGCTACTGACTGAATGAAAGGAGCTGGCATCTCACTCTCTTTGAATCTTCTTTATCATGCTAAGAGGAGCAGGAAAAAGCAAAAAATTTCAGAATTGCACCTTGCAATGCGGAGAAATTACTGTTTGTGCATTTACAATATTCATTGATTTTTGCCATTGAAAAACATCATGTTATTCATATACAAGAAATGTTTGAAGCTACTGACTGAATGAAAGGAGCTGGCATCTCAATCTCTTTGAATCTTCTTTATCATGCTAAGAGGAGCAGGAAAAAGCAAAAAATTTCAGAATTGCACCTTGCAATGTGGAGAAATTACTGTTTGTGCATTTACAATATTCATTGATTTTTACCATTGAAAAACGTCCAGAAATGATTGAAGCTACTGACTGAATGAAAGTAGCTGGCATCTCACTCTCTTTGAATCTTCTTTATCATGCTAAGAGGAGCAGGAAAAAGCAAAAAATTTCAGACTTGCACCTTGCAATGCGGAGAAATTACTATTTGTGCATTTACAATATTCATTGATTTTTGCCATTGAAAAACATCATGTTATTCATATACCAGAAATGTTTGAAGCTACTGACTGAATGAAAGGAGCTGGCATCTCACTCTCTTTGAATCTTCTTTATCATGCTAAGAGGAGCAGGAAAAAGCAAAAAATTTCAGAATTGCACCTTGCAATGCGGAGAAATTACTGTTTGTGCATTTACAATATTCATTGATTTTTGCCATTGAAAAACATCATGTTATTCATATACCAGAAATGTTTGAAGCTACTGACTGAATGAAAGGAGCTGACATCTCACTCTCTTTGAATCTTCTTTATCATGCTAAGAGGAGCAGGAAAAAGCAAAAAATTTCAGAATTGCACCTTGCAATGCGGAGAAATTACTGTTTGTGCATTTACAATATTCATTGATTTTTGCCATTGAAAAATGTCCAGAAATGATTGAAGCTACTGACTGAATGAAAGGAGCTGGCATCTCACTCTCTTTGAATCATGCTAAGAGGAGCAGGAAAAAGCAAAAAATTTCAGAATTGCACCTTGCAATGCGGAGAAATTACTGTTTGTGCATTTACAATATTCATTGATTTTTGCCATTGAAAAACATCATGTTATTCATATACCAGAAATGTTTGAAGCTACTGACTGAATGAAAGGAGCTGGCATCTCACTCTCTTTGAATCTTCTTTATCATGCTAAGAGGAGCAGGAAAAAGCAAAAAATTTTAGAATTGCACCTTGCAATGTGGAGAAATTACTGTTTGTGCATTTACAATATTCATTGATTTTTACCATTGAAAAACGTCCAGAAATGATTGAAGCTACTGACTGAATGAAAGTAGCTGGCATCTCACTCTCTTTGAATTTTCTTTATCATGCTAAGAGGAGCAGGAAAAAGCAAAAAATTTCAGAATTGCACCTTGCAATGCGGAGAAATTACTGTTTGTGCATTTACAATATTCATTGATTTTTGCCATTGAAAAACGTCCAGAAATGATTGAAGCTACTGACTGAATGAAAGGAGCTGGCATCTCACTCTCTTTGAATCTTCTTTATCATGCTAAGAGGAGCAGGAAAAAGCAAAAAATTTCAGAATTGCACCTTGCAATGCGGAGAAATTACTGTTTGTGCATTTACAATATTCATTGATTTTTGCCATTGAAAAACATGTTATTCATATACCAGAAATGTTTGAAGCTACTGACTGAATGAAAGGAGCTGGCACCTCACTCTCTTTGAATCTTCTTTATCATGCTAAGAGGAGCGGGAAAAAGCAAAAAATTTCAGAATTGCACCTTGCAATGCGGAAAAATTACTGTTTGTGCATTTACAATATTCATTGATTTTTGCCATTGAAAAACGTCCAGAAATGATTGAAGGTACTGACTGAATAAAAGGAGCTGGCATCTCACTCTCTTTGAATCTTCTTTATCATGCTAAGAGGAGCAGGAAAAAGCAAAAAATTTCAGAATTGCACCTTGCAATGCGGAGAAATTACTGTTTGTGCATTTACAATATTCATTGATTTTTGCCATTGAAAAACGTCCAGAAATGATTGAAGCTACTGACTGAATGAAAGGAGCTGGCATCTCACTCTCTTTGATTCTTCTTTATCATGCTAAGAGGAGCAGGAAAAAGCAAAAAATTTCAGAATTGCACCTTGCAATGCGGAGAAATTACAGTTTGTGCATTTACAATATTCATTGATTTTTGCCATTGAAAAACATCCAGAAATGATTGAAGCTACTGACTGAATGAAAGGAGCTGGCATCTCACTCTCTTTGAATCTTCTTTATCATGCTAAGAGGAGCAGGAAAAAGCAAAAAATTTCAGAATTGCACCTTGCAATGCGGAGAAATTACTGTTTGTGCATTTACAATATTCATTGATTTTTGCCATTGAAAAACATCATATTATTCATATACCAGAAATGTTTGAAGCTACTGACTGAATGAAAGGAGCTGGCATCTCACTCTCTTTGAATCTTCTTTATCATGCTAAGAGGAGCAGGAAAAAGCAAAAAATTTCAGAATTGCACCTTGCAATGTGGAGAAATTACTGTTTGTGCATTTACAATATTCATTGATTTTTACCATTGAAAAACGTCCAGAAATGATTGAAGCTACTGACTGAATGAAAGTAGCTGGCATCTCACTCTCTTTGAATCTTCTTTATCATGCTAAGAGGAGCAGGAAAAAGCAAAAAATTTCAGACTTGCACCTTGCAATGCGGAGAAATTACTGTTTGTGCATTTACAATATTCATTGATTTTTGCCTTTGAAAAACATCATGTTATTCATATACCAGAAATGTTTGAAGCTACTGACTGAATGAAAGGAGCTGGCATCTCACTCTCTTTGAATCTTCTTTATCATGCTAAGAGGAGCAGGAAAAAGCAAAAAATTTCAGAATTGCACCTTGCAATGCGGAGAAATTACTGTTTGTGCATTTACAATATTCATTGATTTTTGCCATTGAAAAACATCATGTTATTCATATACCAGAAATGTTTGAAGCTACTGACTGAATGAAAGGAGCTGGCATCTCAATCTCTTTGAATCTTCTTTATCATGCTAAGAGGAGCAGGATAAAGCAAAAAATTTCAGAATTGCACCTTGCAATGTGGAGAAATTACTGTTTGTGCATTTACAATATTCATTGATTTTTACCATTGAAAAACGTCCAGAAATGATTGAAGCTACTGACTGAATGAAAGTAGCTGGCATCTCACTCTCTTTGAATCTTCTTTATCATGCTAAGAGGAGCAGGAAAAAGCAAAAAATTTCAGACTTGCACCCTGCAATGCGGAGAAATTACTGTTTGTGCATTTACAATATTCATTGATTTTTGCCATTGAAAAACATCATGTTATTCATATACCAGAAATGTTTGAAGCTACTGACTGAATGAAAGGAGCTGGCATCTCACTCTCTTTGAATCTTCTTTATCATGCTAAGAGGAGCAGGAAAAAGCAAAAAATTTCAGACTTGCACCTTGCAATGCGGAGAAATTACTGTTTGTGCATTTACAATATTCATTGATTTTTGCCATTGAAAAACATCATGTTATTCATATACAAAAAATGTTTGAAGCTACTGACTGAATGAAAGGAACTGGCATCTCACTCTCTTTGAATCTTCTTTATCATGCTAAGAGGAGCAGGAAAAAGCAAAAAATTTCAGAATTGCACCTTGCAATGCGGAGAAATTACTGTTTGTGCATTTACAATATTCATTGATTTTTGCCATTGAAAAACGTCCAGAAATGATTGAAGGTACTGACTGAATGAAAGGAGCTGGCATCTCACTCTCTTTGAATCTTCTTTATCATTCTAAGAGGAGCAGGAAAAAGCAAAAAATTTCAGAATTGCACCTTGCAATGCGGAGAAATTACTGTTTGTGCATTTACAATATTCATTGATTTTTGCCATTGAAAAACGTCCAGAAATGATTGAAGCTACTGACTCAATGAATGGAGCTGGCATCTCACTCTCTTTGAATCTTCTTTATCATGCTAAGAGGAGCAGGAAAAAGCAAAAAATTTCAGAATTGCACCTTGCAATGCGGAGAAATTACAGTTTGTGCATTTACAATATTCATTGATTTTTGCCATTGAAAAACGTCCAGAAATGATTGAAGCTACTGACTGAATGAAAGGAGCTGGCATCTCACTCTCTTTGAATCTTCTTTATCATGCTAAGAGGAGCAGGAAAAAGCAAAAAATTTCAGAATTGCACCTTGCAATGCGGAGAAATTACTGTTTGTGCATTTACAATATTCGTTGATTTTTGCCATTGAAAAACGTCCAGAAATGATTGAAGCTACTGACTGAATGAAAGGAGCTGGCATCTCACTCTCTTTGAATCTTCTTTATCATGCTAAGAGGAGCAGGAAAAAGCAAAAAATTTCAGAATTGCACCTTGCAATGCGGATAAATTACAGTTTGTGCATTTACAATATTCATTGATTTTTGCCATTGAAAAACGTCCAGAAATGATTGAAGCTACTGACTGAATGAAAGGAGCTGGCATCTCACTCTCTTTGAATCTTCTTTATCATGCTAAGAGGAGCAGGAAAAAGCAAAAAATTTCAGAATTGCACCTTGCAATGCGGAGAAATTACTGTTTGTGCATTTACAATATTCATTGATTTTTGCCATTGAAAAACATGTTATTCATATACCAGAAATGTTTGAAGCTCCTGACTGAATGAAAGGAGCTGGCACCTCACTCTCTTTGAATCTTCTTTATCATGCTAAGAGGAGCAGGAAAAAGCAAAAAATTTCAGAATTGCACCTTGCAATGCGGAGAAATTACTGTTTGTGCATTTACAATATTCATTGATTTTTGCCATTGAAAAACGTCCAGAAATGATTGAAGCTACTGACTGAATGAAAGGAGCTGGCATCTCACTCTCTTTGAATCTTCTTTATCATGCTAAGAGGAGCAGGAAAAAGCAAAAAATTTCAGAATTGCACCTTGCAATGCGGAGAAATTACTGTTTGTGCATTTACAATATTCATTGATTTTTGCCATTGAAAAATGTCCAGAAATGATTGAAGCTACTGACTGAATGAAAGGAGCTGGCATCTCACTCTCTTTGAATCTTCTTTATCATGCTAAGAGGAGCAGGAAAAAGCAAAAAATTTCAGAATTGCGCCTTGCAATGCGGAGAAATTACTGTTTGTGCATTTACAAAATTCATTGATTTTTGCCATTGAAAAACATCATGTTATTCATATACCAGAAATGATTGAAGCTACTGACTGAAGGAAAGGAGCTGGCATCTCACTCTCTTTGAATCTTCTTTATCATGCTAAGAGGAGCAGGAAAAAGCAAAAAATTTCAGAATTGCACCTTGCAATGCGGAGAAATTACTGTTTGTGCATTTACAATATTCATTGATTTTTGCCATTGAAAAACGTCCAGAAATGATTGAAGCTACTGACTGAATGAAAGGAGCTGGCATCTCACTCTCTTTGAATCTTCTTTATCATGCTAAGAGGAGCAGGAAAAAGCAAAAAATTTCAGAATTGCACCTTGCAATGCGGAGAAATTACTGTTTGTGCATTTACAATATTCATTGATTTTTGCGATTGAAAAACATCATGTTATTCATATACCAGAAATGATTGAAGCTACTGACTGAATGAAAGGAGCTGGCATCTCATTCTCTTTGAATCTTCTTTATCATGCTAAGAGGAGCAGGAAAAAGTAAAAAATTTCAGAATTGCACCTTGCAATGCGGAGAAATTACTGTTTGTGCATTTACAATATTCAATGATTTTTGCCATTGAAAAACGTCCAGAAATGATTGAAGCTACTGACTGAATGAAAGGAGCTGGCATCTCACTCTCTTTGAATCTTGTTTATCATGCTAAGAGGAGCAGGAAAAAGCAAAAAATTTCAGAATTGCACCTTGCAATGCGGAGAAATTACTGTTTGTGCATTTACAATATTCATTGATTTTTGCCATTGAAAAACGTCCAGAAATGATTGAAGCTACTGACTGAATGAAAGGAGCTGGCATCTCACTCTCTTTGAATCTTCTTTATCATGCTAAGAGGAGCAGGAAAAAGCCAAAAATTTCAGAATTGCACCTTGCAATGCGGAGAAATTACTGTTTGTGCATTTACAATATTCATTGATTTTTGCTATTGAAAAACATCATGTTATTCATATACCAGAAATGATTGAAGCTACTGACTGAATGAAAGGAGCTGGCATCTCACTCTCTTTGAATCTTCTTTATCATGCTAAGAGGAGCAGGAAAAAGCAAAAAATTTCAGAATTGCACCTTGCAATGCGGAGAAATTGCAGTTTGTGCATTTACAATATTCATTGATTTTTGCCATTGAAAAACGTCCAGAAATGATTGAAGCTACTGACTGAATGAAAGGAGCTGGCATCTCACTCTCTTTGAATCTTCTTTATCATGCTAAGAGGAGCAGGAAAAAGCAAAAAATTTCAGAATTGCACCTTGCAATGCGGAGAAATTACTGTTTGTGCATTTACAATATTCATTGATTTTTGCCATTGAAAAACATCATGTTATTCATATACCAGAAATGATTGAAGCTACTGACTGAATGAAAGGAGCTGGCATCTCACTCTCTTTGAATCTTCTTTATCATGCTAAGAGGAGCAGGAAAAAGCAAAAAATTTCAGAATTGCACCTTGCAATGCGGAGAAATTGCAGTTTGTGCATTTACAATATTCATTGATTTTTGCCATTGAAAAACGTCCAGAAATGATTGAAGCTACTGACTGAATGAAAGGAGCTGGCATCTCACTCTCTTTGAATCTTCTTTATCATGCTAAGAGGAGCAGGAAAAAGCAAAAAATTTCAGAATTGCACCTTGCAATGCGGAGAAATTACTGTTTGTGCATTTACAATATTCATTGATTTTTGCCATTGAAAAACGTCCAGAAATGATTGAAGCTACTGACTGAATGAAAGGAGCTGGCATCTCACTCTCTTTGAATCTTCTTTATCATGCTAAGAGGAGCAGGAAAAAGCAAAAAATTTCAGAATTGCGCCTTGCAATGCGGAGAAATTACTGTTTGTGCATTTACAAAATTCATTGATTTTTGCCATTGAAAAACATCATGTTATTCATATACCAGAAATGATTGAAGCTACTGACTGAAGGAAAGGATCTGGCATCTCACTCTCTTTGAATCTTCTTTGTCATGCTAAGAGGAGCAGGAAAAAGCAAAAAATTTCAGAATTGCACCTTGCAATGCGGAGAAATTACTGTTTGTGCATTTACAATATTCATTGATTTTTGCCATTGAAAAACGTCCAGAAATGATTGAAGCTACTGACTGAATGAAAGGAGCTGGCATCTCACTCTCTTTGAATCTTCTTTATCATGCTAAGAGGAGCAGGAAAAAGCAAAACATTTCAGAATTGCACCTTGCAATGCGGAGAAATTACTGTTTGTGCATTTACAATATTCATTGATTTTTGCGATTGAAAAACATCATGTTATTCATATACCAGAAATGATTGAAGCTACTGACTGAATGAAAGGAGCTGGCATCTCACTCTCTTTGAATCTTCTTTATCATGCTAAGAGGAGCAGGAAAAAGTAAAAAATTTCAGAATTGCACCTTGCAATGCGGAGAAATTACTGTTTGTGCATTTACAATATTCAATGATTTTTGCCATTGAAAAACGTCCAGAAATGATTGAAGCTACTGACTGAATGAAAGGAGCTGGCATCTCACTCTCTTTGAATCTTCTTTATCATGCTAAGAGGAGCAGGAAAAAGCAAAAAATTTCAGAATTGCACCTTGCAATGCGGAGAAATTACTGTTTGTGCATTTACAATATTCATTGATTTTTGCCATTGAAAAACGTCCAGAAATGATTGAAGCTACTGACTGAATGAAAGGAGCTGGCATCTCACTCTCTTTGAATCTTCTTTATCATGCTAAGAGGAGCAGGAAAAAGCAAAAAATTTCAGAATTGCACCTTGCAATGCGGAGAAATTACTGTTTGTGCATTTACAATATTCATTGATTTTTGCCATTGAAAAATGTCCAGAAATGATTGAAGCTACTGACTGAATGAAAGGAGCTGGCATCTCACTCTCTTTGAATCTTCTTTATCATGCTAAGAGGAGCAGGAAAAAGCAAAAAATTTCAGAATTGCGCCTTGCAATGCGGAGAAATTACTGTTTGTGCATTTACAAAATTCATTGATTTTTGCCATTGAAAAACATCATGTTATTCATATACCAGAAATGATTGAAGCTACTGACTGAAGGAAAGGATCTGGCATCTCACTCTCTTTGAATCTTCTTTGTCATGCTAAGAGGAGCAGGAAAAAGCAAAAAATTTCAGAATTGCACCTTGCAATGCGGAGAAATTACTGTTTGTGCATTTACAATATTCATTGATTTTTGCCATTGAAAAACGTCCAGAAATGATTGAAGCTACTGACTGAATGAAAGGAGCTGGCATCTCACTCTCTTTGAATCTTCTTTATCATGCTAAGAGGAGCAGGAAAAAGCAAAACATTTCAGAATTGCACCTTGCAATGCGGAGAAATTACTGTTTGTGCATTTACAATATTCATTGATTTTTGCCATTGAAAAACATCATGTTATTCATATACCAGAAATGATTGAAGCTACTGACTGAATGAAAGGAGCTGGCATCTCACTCTCTTTGAATCTTCTTTATCATGCTAAGAGGAGCAGGAAAAAGTAAAAAATTTCAGAATTGCACCTTGCAATGCGGAGAAATTACTGTTTGTGCATTTACAATATTCAATGATTTTTGCCATTGAAAAACGTCCAGAAATGATTGAAGCTACTGACTGAATGAAAGGAGCTGGCATCTCACTCTCTTTGAATCTTCTTTATCATGCTAAGAGGAGCAGGAAAAAGCAAAAAATTTCAGAATTGCACCTTGCAATGCGGAGAAATTACTGTTTGTGCATTTACAATATTCATTGATTTTTGCCATTGAAAAACATCATGTTATTCATATACCAGAAATGATTGAAGCTACTGACTGAATGAAAGGAGCTGGCATCTCACTCTCTTTGAATCTTCTTTATCATGCTAAGAGGAGCAGGAAAAAGCAAAAAATTTCAGAATTGCACCTTGCAATGCGGAGAAATTGCAGTTTGTGCATTTACAATATTCATTGATTTTTGCCATTGAAAAACGTCCAGAAATGATTGAAGCTACTGACTGAATGAAAGGAGCTGGCATCTCACTCTCTTTGAATCTTCTTTATCATGCTAAGAGGAGCAGGAAAAAGCAAAAAATTTCAGAATTGCACCTTGCAATGCGGAGAAATTACTGTTTGTGCATTTACAATATTCATTGATTTTTGCCATTGAAAAACGTCCAGAAATGATTGAAGCTACTGACTGAATGAAAGGAGCTGGCATCTCACTCTCTTTGAATCTTCTTTATCATGCTAAGAGGAGCAGGAAAAAGCAAAAAATTTCAGAATTGCACCTTGCAATGCGGAGAAATTACTGTTTGTGCATTTACAATATTCATTGATTTTTGCCATTGAAAAATGTCCAGAAATGATTGAAGCTACTGACTGAATGAAAGGAGCTGGCATCTCACTCTCTTTGAATCTTCTTTATCATGCTAAGAGGAGCAGGAAAAAGCAAAAAATTTCAGAATTGCGCCTTGCAATGCGGAGAAATTACTGTTTGTGCATTTACAAAATTCATTGATTTTTGCCATTGAAAAACATCATGTTATTCATATACCAGAAATGATTGAAGCTACTGACTGAAGGAAAGGATCTGGCATCTCACTCTCTTTGAATCTTCTTTGTCATGCTAAGAGGAGCAGGAAAAAGCAAAAAATTTCAGAATTGCACCTTGCAATGCGGAGAAATTACTGTTTGTGCATTTACAATATTCATTGATTTTTGCCATTGAAAAACGTCCAGAAATGATTGAAGCTACTGACTGAATGAAAGGAGCTGGCATCTCACTCTCTTTGAATCTTCTTTATCATGCTAAGAGGAGCAGGAAAAAGCAAAACATTTCAGAATTGCACCTTGCAATGCGGAGAAATTACTGTTTGTGCATTTACAATATTCATTGATTTTTGCGATTGAAAAACATCATGTTATTCATATACCAGAAATGATTGAAGCTACTGACTGAATGAAAGGAGCTGGCATCTCACTCTCTTTGAATCTTCTTTATCATGCTAAGAGGAGCAGGAAAAAGTAAAAAATTTCAGAATTGCACCTTGCAATGCGGAGAAATTACTGTTTGTGCATTTACAATATTCAATGATTTTTGCCATTGAAAAACGTCCAGAAATGATTGAAGCTACTGACTGAATGAAAGGAGCTGGCATCTCACTCTCTTTGAATCTTCTTTATCATGCTAAGAGGAGCAGGAAAAAGCAAAAAATTTCAGAATTGCACCTTGCAATGCGGAGAAATTACTGTTTGTGCATTTACAATATTCATTGATTTTTGCCATTGAAAAACGTCCAGAAATGATTGAAGCTACTGACTGAATGAAAGGAGCTGGCATCTCACTCTCTTTGAATCTTCTTTATCATGCTAAGAGGAGCAGGAAAAAGCAAAAAATTTCAGAATTGCACCTTGCAATGCGGAGAAATTACTGTTTGTGCATTTACAATATTCATTGTTTTTTGCCATTGAAAAATGTCCAGAAATGATTGAAGCTACTGACTGAATGAAAGGAGCTGGCATCTCACTCTCTTTGAATCTTCTTTATCATGCTAAGAGGAGCAGGAAAAAGCAAAAAATTTCAGAATTGCGCCTTGCAATGCGGAGAAATTACTGTTTGTGCATTTACAAAATTCATTGATTTTTGCCATTGAAAAACATCATGTTATTCATATACCAGAAATGATTGAAGCTACTGACTGAAGGAAAGGATCTGGCTTCTCACTCTCTTTGAATCTTCTTTGTCATGCTAAGAGGAGCAGGAAAAAGCAAAAAATTTCAGAATTGCACCTTGCAATGCGGAGAAATTACTGTTTGTGCATTTACAATATTCATTGATTTTTGCCATTGAAAAACGTCCAGAAATGATTGAAGCTACTGACTGAATGAAAGGAGCTGGCATCTCACTCTCTTTGAATCTTCTTTATCATGCTAAGAGGAGCAGGAAAAAGCAAAACATTTCAGAATTGCACCTTGCAATGCGGAGAAATTACTGTTTGTGCATTTACAATATTCATTGATTTTTGCGATTGAAAAACATCATGTTATTCATATACCAGAAATGATTGAAGCTACTGACTGAATGAAAGGAGCTGGCATCTCACTCTCTTTGAATCTTCTTTATCATGCTAAGAGGAGCAGGAAAAAGTAAAAAATTTCAGAATTGCACCTTGCAATGCGGAGAAATTACTGTTTGTGCATTTACAATATTCAATGATTTTTGCCATTGAAAAACGTCCAGAAATGATTGAAGCTACTGACTGAATGAAAGGAGCTGGCATCTCACTCTCTTTGAATCTTCTTTATCATGCTAAGAGGAGCAGGAAAAAGCAAAAAATTTCAGAATTGCACCTTGCAATGCGGAGAAATTACTGTTTGTGCATTTACAATATTCATTGATTTTTGCCATTGAAAAACGTCCAGAAATGATTGAAGCTACTGACTGAATGAAAGGAGCTGGCATCTCACTCTCTTTGAATCTTCTTTATCATGCTAAGAGGAGCAGGAAAAAGCAAAAAATTTCAGAATTGCACCTTGCAATGCGGAGAAATTACTGTTTGTGCATTTACAATATTCATTGATTTTTGCCATTGAAAAACATCATGTTATTCATATACCAGAAATGATTGAAGCTACTGACTGAATGAAAGGAGCTGGCATCTCACTCTCTTTGAATCTTCTTTATCATGCTAAGAGGAGCAGGAAAAAGTAAAAAATTTCAGAATTGCACCTTGCAATGCGGAGAAATTACTGTTTGTGCATTTATAATATTCAATGATTTTTGCCATTGAAAAACGTCCAGAAATGATTGAAGCTACTGACTGAACGAAAGGAGCTGGCATCTCACTCTCTTTGAATCTTCTTTATCATGCTAAGAGGAGCAGGAAAAAGCAAAAAATTTCAGAATTGCACCTTGCAATGCGGAGAAATTACTGTTTGTGCATTTACAATATTCATTGATTTTTGCCATTGAAAAACATCATGTTATTCATATACCAGAAATGTTTGAAGCTACTGACTGAATGAAAGGAGCTGGCATCTCACTCTCTTTGAATCTTCTTTATCATGCTAAGAAGAGCAGGAAAAAGCAAAAAATTTCAGAATTGCACCTTGCAATGCGGAGAAATTACTGTTTGTGCATTTACAATATTCAATGATTTTTGCCATTGAAAAACGTCCAGAAATGATTGAAGCTACTGACTGAATGAAAGGAGCTGGCATCTCACTCTCTTTGAATCTTGTTTATCATGCTAAGAGGAGCAGGAAAAAGCAAAAAATTTCAGAATTGCACCTTGCAATGCGGAGAAATTACTGTTTGTGCATTTACAATATTCATTGATTTTTGCCATTGAAAAACGTCCAGAAATGATTGAAGCTACTGACTGAATGAAAGGAGCTGGCATCTCACTCTCTTTGAATCTTCTTTATCATGCTAAGAGGAGCAGGAAAAAGCAAAAAATTTCAGAATTGCACCTTGCAATGCGGAGAAATTACTGTTTGTGCATTTACAATATTCATTGATTTTTGCTATTGAAAAACATCATGTTATTCATGTACCAGAAATGATTGAAGCTACTGACTGAATGAAAGGAGCTGGCATCTCACTCTCTTTGAATCTTCTTTATCATGCTAAGAGGAGCAGGAAAAAGCAAAAAATTTCAGAATTGCACCTTGCAATGCGGAGAAATTATAGTTTGTGCATTTACAATATTCATTGATTTTTGCCATTGAAAAACGTCCAGAAATGATTGAAGCTACTGACTGAATGAAAGGAGCTGGCATCTCACTCTCTTTGAATCTTCTTTATCATGCTAAGAGGAGCAGGAAAAAGCAAAAAATTTCAGAATTGCACCTTGCAATGCGGAGAAATTACTGTTTGTGCATTTACAATATTCATTGATTTTTGCCATTGAAAAACGTCCAGAAATGATTGAAGCTACTGACTGAATGAAAGGAGCTGGCATCTCACTCTCTTTGAATCTTCTTTATCATGCTAAGAGGAGCAGGAAAAAGCAAAAAATTTCAGAATTGCACCTTGCAATGCGGAGAAATTACTGTTTGTGCATTTACAATATTCATTGATTTTTGCTATTGAAAAACATCATGTTATTCATATACCAGAAATGATTGAAGCTACTGACTGAATGAAAGGAGCTGGCATCTCACTCTCTTTGAATCTTCTTTATCATGCTAAGAGGAGCAGGAAAAAGCAAAAAATTTCAGAATTGCACCTTGCAATGCGGAGAAATTACAGTTTGTGCATTTACAATATTCATTGATTTTTGCCATTGAAAAGCGTCCAGAAATGATTGAAGCTACTGACTGAATGAAAGGAGCTGGCATCTCACTCTCTTTGAATCTTCTTTATCATGCTAAGAGGAGCAGGAAAAAGCAAAAAATTTCAGAATTGCACCTTGCAATGCGGAGAAATTACTGTTTGTGCATTTACAATATTCATTGATTTTTGCCATTGAAAAATGTCCAGAAATGATTGAAGCTACTGACTGAATGAAAGGAGCTGGCATCTCACTCTCTTTGAATCTTCTTTATCATGCTAAGAGGAGCAGGAAAAAGCAAAAAATTTCAGAATTGCGCCTTGCAATGCGGAGAAATTACTGTTTGTGCATTTACAAAATTCATTGATTTTTGCCATTGAAAAACATCATGTTATTCATATATCAGAAATGATTGAAGCTACTGACTGAAGGAAAGGAGCTGGCATCTCACTCTCTTTGAATCTTCTTTATCATGCTAAGAGGAGCAGGAAAAAGCAAAAAATTTCAGAATTGCACCTTGCAATGCGGAGAAATTACTGTTTGTGCATTTACAATATTCATTGATTTTTGCCATTGAAAAACGTCCAGAAATGATTGAAGCTACTGACTGAATGAAAGGAGCTGGCATCTCACTCTCTTTGAATCTTCTTTATCATGCTAAGAGGAGCAGGAAAAAGCAAAAAATTTCAGAATTGCACCTTGCAATGCGGAGAAATTACTGTTTGTGCATTTACAATATTCATTGATTTTTGCGATTGAAAAACATCATGTTATTCATATACCAGAAATGATTGAAGCTACTGACTGAATGAAAGGAGCTGGCATCTCATTCTCTTTGAATCTTCTTTATCATGCTAAGAGGAGCAGGAAAAAGTAAAAAATTTCAGAATTGCACCTTGCAATGTGGAGAAATTACTGTTTGTGCATTTACAATATTCAATGATTTTTGCCATTGAAAAACGTCCAGAAATGATTGAAGCTACTGACTGAATGAAAGGAGCTGGCATCTCACTCTCTTTGAATCTTGTTTATCATGCTAAGAGGAGCAGGAAAAATCAAAAAATTTCAGAATTGCACCTTGCAATGCGGAGAAATTACTGTTTGTGCATTTACAATATTCATTGATTTTTGCCATTGAAAAACGTCCAGAAATGATTGAAGCTACTGACTGAATGAAAGGAGCTGGCATCTCACTCTCTTTGAATCTTCTTTATCATGCTAAGAGGAGCAGGAAAAAGCCAAAAATTTCAGAATTGCACCTTGCAATGCGGAGAAATTACTGTTTGTGCATTTACAATATTCATTGATTTTTGCTATTGAAAAACATCATGTTATTCATATACCAGAAATGATTGAAGCTACTGACTGAATGAAAGGAGCTGGCATCTCACTCTCTTTGAATCTTCTTTATCATGCTAAGAGGAGCAGGAAAAAGCAAAAAATTTCAGAATTGCACCTTGCAATGCGGAGAAATTGCAGTTTGTGCATTTACAATATTCATTGATTTTTGCCATTGAAAAACGTCCAGAAATGATTGAAGCTACTGACTGAATGAAAGGAGCTGGCATCTCACTCTCTTTGAATCTTCTTTATCATGCTAAGAGGAGCAGGAAAAAGCAAAAAATTTCAGAATTGCACCTTGCAATGCGGAGAAATTACTGTTTGTGCATTTACAATATTCATTGATTTTTGCCATTGAAAAACATCATGTTATTCATATACCAGAAATGATTGAAGCTACTGACTGAATGAAAGGAGCTGGCATCTCACTCTCTTTGAATCTTCTTTATCATGCTAAGAGGAGCAGGAAAAAGCAAAAAATTTCAGAATTGCACCTTGCAATGCGGAGAAATTGCAGTTTGTGCATTTACAATATTCATAGATTTTTGCCATTGAAAAACGTCCAGAAATGATTGAAGCTACTGACTGAATGAAAGGAGCTGGCATCTCACTCTCTTTGAATCTTCTTTATCATGCTAAGAGGAGCAGGAAAAAGCAAAAAATTTCAGAATTGCACCTTGCAATGCGGAGAAATTACTGTTTGTGCATTTACAATATTCATTGATTTTTGCCATTGAAAAACGTCCAGAAATGATTGAAGCTACTGACTGAATGAAAGGAGCTGGCATCTCACTCTCTTTGAATCTTCTTTATCATGCTAAGAGGAGCAGGAAAAAGCAAAAAATTTCAGAATTGCACCTTGCAATGCGGAGAAATTACTGTTTGTGCATTTACAATATTCATTGATTTTTGCCATTGAAAAATGTCCAGAAATGATTGAAGCTACTGACTGAATGAAAGGAGCTGGCATCTCACTCTCTTTGAATCTTCTTTATCATGCTAAGAAGAGCAGGAAAAAGCAAAAAATTTCAGAATTGCGCCTTGCAATGCGGAGAAATTACTGTTTGTGCATTTACAAAATTCATTGATTTTTGCCATTGAAAAACATCATGTTATTCATATACCAGAAATGATTGAAGCTACTGACTGAAGGAAAGGATCTGGCATCTCACTCTCTTTGAATCTTCTTTGTCATGCTAAGAGGAGCAGGAAAAAGCAAAAAATTTCAGAATTGCACCTTGCAATGCGGAGAAATTACTGTTTGTGCATTTACAATATTCATTGATTTTTGCCATTGAAAAACGTCCAGAAATGATTGAAGCTACTGACTGAATGAAAGGAGCTGGCATCTCACTCTCTTTGAATCTTCTTTATCATGCTAAGAGGAGCAGGAAAAAGCAAAACATTTCAGAATTGCACCTTGCAATGCGGAGAAATTACTGTTTGTGCATTTACAATATTCATTGATTTTTGCGATTGAAAAACATCATGTTATTCATATACCAGAAATGATTGAAGCTACTGACTGAATGAAAGGAGCTGGCATCTCACTCTCTTTGAATCTTCTTTATCATGCTAAGAGGAGCAGGAAAAAGTAAAAAATTTCAGAATTGCACCTTGCAATGCGGAGAAATTACTGTTTGTGCATTTACAATATTCAATGATTTTTGCCATTGAAAAACGTCCAGAAATGATTGAAGCTACTGACTGAATGAAAGGAGCTGGCATCTCACTCTCTTTGAATTTTCTTTATCATGCTAAGAGGAGCAGGAAAAAGCAAAAAATTTCAGAATTGCACCTTGCAATGCGGAGAAATTACTGTTTGTGCATTTACAATATTCATTGATTTTTGCCATTGAAAAACGTCCAGAAATGATTGAAGCTACTGACTGAATGAAAGGAGCTGGCATCTCACTCTCTTTGAATCTTCTTTATCATGCTAAGAGGAGCAGGAAAAAGCAAAAAATTTCAGAATTGCACCTTGCAATGCGGAGAAATTACTGTTTGTGCATTTACAATATTCATTGATTTTTGCCATTGAAAAATGTCCAGAAATGATTGAAGCTACTGACTGAATGAAAGGAGCTGGCATCTCACTCTCTTTGAATCTTCTTTATCATGCTAAGAGGAGCAGGAAAAAGCAAAAAATTTCAGAATTGCGCCTTGCAATGCGGAGAAATTACTGTTTGTGCATTTACAAAATTCATTGATTTTTGCCATTGAAAAACATCATGTTATTCATATACCAGAAATGATTGAAGCTACTGACTGAAGGAAAGGATCTGGCATCTCACTCTCTTTGAATCTTCTTTGTCATGCTAAGAGGAGCAGGAAAAAGCAAAAAATTTCAGAATTGCACCTTGCAATGCGGAGAAATTACTGTTTGTGCATTTACAATATTCATTGATTTTTGCCATTGAAAAACGTCCAGAAATGATTGAAGCTACTGACTGAATGAAAGGAGCTGGCATCTCACTCTCTTTGAATCTTCTTTATCATGCTAAGAGGAGCAGGAAAAAGCAAAACATTTCAGAATTGCACCTTGCAATGCGGAGAAATTACTGTTTGTGCATTTACAATATTCATTGATTTTTGCGATTGAAAAACATCATGTTATTCATATACCAGAAATGATTGAAGCTACTGACTGAATGAAAGGAGCTGGCATCTCACTCTCTTTGAATCTTCTTTATCATGCTAAGAGGAGCAGGAAAAAGTAAAAAATTTCAGAATTGCACCTTGCAATGCGGAGAAATTACTGTTTGTGCATTTACAATATTCAATGATTTTTGCCATTGAAAAACGTCAAGAAATGATTGAAGCTACTGACTGAATGAAAGGAGCTGGCATCTCACTCTCTTTGAATCTTCTTTATCATGCTAAGAGGAGCAGGAAAAAGCAAAAAATTTCAGAATTGCACCTTGCAATGCGGAGAAATTACTGTTTGTGCATTTACAATATTCATTGATTTTTGCCATTGAAAAACATCATGTTATTCATATACCAGAAATGATTGAAGCTACTGACTGAATGAAAGGAGCTGGCATCTCACTCTCTTTGAATCTTCTTTATCATGCTAAGAGGAGCAGGAAAAAGCAAAAAATTTCAGAATTGCACCTTGCAATGCGGAGAAATTGCAGTTTGTGCATTTACAATATTCATTGATTTTTGCCATTGAAAAACGTCCAGAAATGATTGAAGCTACTGACTGAATGAAAGGAGCTGGCATCTCACTCTCTTTGAATCTTCTTTATCATGCTAAGAGGAGCAGGAAAAAGCAAAAAATTTCAGAATTGCACCTTGCAATGCGGAGAAATTACTGTTTGTGCATTTACAATATTCATTGATTTTTGCCATTGAAAAACATCATGTTATTCATATACCAGAAATGATTGAAGCTACTGACTGAATGAAAGGAGCTGGCATCTCACTCTCTTTGAATCTTCTTTATCATGCTAAGAGGAGCAGGAAAAAGCAAAAAATTTCAGAATTGCACCTTGCAATGCGGAGAAATTGCAGTTTGTGCATTTACAATATTCATTGATTTTTGCCATTGAAAAACGTCCAGAAATGATTGAAGCTACTGACTGAATGAAAGGAGCTGGCATCTCACTCTCTTTGAATCTTCTTTATCATGCTAAGAGGAGCAGGAAAAAGCAAAAAATTTCAGAATTGCACCTTGCAATGCGGAGAAATTACTGTTTGTGCATTTACAATATTCATTGATTTTTGCCATTGAAAAACGTCCAGAAATGATTGAAGCTACTGACTGAATGAAAGGAGCTGGCATCTCACTCTCTTTGAATCTTCTTTATCATGCTAAGAGGAGCAGGAAAAAGCAAAAAATTTCAGAATTGCACCTTGCAATGCGGAGAAATTACTGTTTGTGCATTTACAATATTCATTGATTTTTGCCATTGAAAAATGTCCAGAAATGATTGAAGCTACTGACTGAATGAAAGGAGCTGGCATCTCACTCTCTTTGAATCTTCTTTATCATGCTAAGAGGAGCAGGAAAAAGCAAAAAAATTCAGAATTGTGCCTTGCAATGCGGAGAAATTACTGTTTGTGCATTTACAAAATTCATTGATTTTTGCCATTGAAAAACATCATGTTATTCATATACCAGAAATGATTGAAGCTACTGACTGAAGGAAAGGATCTGGCATCTCGCTCTCTTTGAATCTTCTTTGTCATGCTAAGAGGAGCAGGAAAAAGCAAAAAATTTCAGAATTGCACCTTGCAATGCGGAGAAATTACTGTTTGTGCATTTACAATATTCATTGATTTTTGCCATTGAAAAACGTCCAGAAATGATTGAAGCTACTGACTGAATGAAAGGAGCTGGCATCTCACTCTCTTTGAATCTTCTTTATCATGCTAAGAGGAGCAGGAAAAAGCAAAACATTTCAGAATTGCACCTTGCAATGCGGAGAAATTACTGTTTGTGCATTTACAATATTCATTGATTTTTGCGATTGAAAAACATCATGTTATTCATATACCAGAAATGATTGAAGCTACTGACTGAATGAAAGGAGCTGGCATCTCACTCTCTTTGAATCTTCTTTATCATGCTAAGAGGAGCAGGAAAAAGTAAAAAATTTCAGAATTGCACCTTGCAATGCGGAGAAATTACTGTTTGTGCATTTACAATATTCAATGATTTTTGCCATTGAAAAACGTCCAGAAATGATTGAAGCTACTGACTGAATGAAAGGAGCTGGCATCTCACTCTCTTTGAATCTTCTTTATCATGCTAAGAGGAGCAGGAAAAAGCAAAAAATTTCAGAATTGCACCTTGCAATGCGGAGAAATTACTGTTTGTGCATTTACAATATTCATTGATTTTTGCCATTGAAAAACGTCCAGAAATGATTGAAGCTACTGACTGAATGAAAGGAGCTGGCATCTCACTCTCTTTGAATCTTCTTTATCATGCTAAGAGGAGCAGGAAAAAGCAAAAAATTTCAGAATTGCACCTTGCAATGCGGAGAAATTACTGTTTGTGCATTTACAATATTCATTGATTTTTGCCATTGAAAAATGTCCAGAAATGATTGAAGCTACTGACTGAATGAAAGGAGCTGGCATCTCACTCTCTTTGAATCTTCTTTATCATGCTAAGAGGAGCAGGAAAAAGCAAAAAATTTCAGAATTGCGCCTTGCAATGCGGAGAAATTACTGTTTGTGCATTTACAAAATTCATTCATTTTTGCCATTGAAAAACATCATGTTATTCATATACCAGAAATGATTGAAGCTACTGACTGAAGGAAAGGATCTGGCATCTCACTCTCTTTGAATCTTCTTTGTCATGCTAAGAGGAGCAGGAAAAAGCAAAAAATTTCAGAATTGCACCTTGCAATGCGGAGAAATTACTGTTTGTGCATTTACAATATTCATTGATTTTTGCCATTGAAAAACGTCCAGAAATGATTGAAGCTACTGACTGAATGAAAGGAGCTGGCATCTCACTCTCTTTGAATCTTCTTTATCATGCTAAGAGGAGCAGGAAAAAGCAAAAAATTTCAGAATTGCACCTTGCAATGCGGAGAAATTACTGTTTGTGCATTTACAATATTCATTGATTTTTGCGATTGAAAAACATCATGTTATTCATATACCAGAAATGATTGAAGCTACTGACTGAATGAAAGGAGCTGGCATCTCACTCTCTTTGAATCTTCTTTATCATGCTAAGAGGAGCAGGAAAAAGTAAAAAATTTCAGAATTGCACCTTGCAATGCGGAGAAATTACTGTTTGTGCATTTACAATATTCAATGATTTTTGCCATTGAAAAACGTCCAGAAATGATTGAAGCTACTGACTGAATGAAAGGAGCTGGCATCTCACTCTCTTTGAATCTTCTTTATCATGCTAAGAGGAGCAGGAAAAAGCAAAAAATTTCAGAATTGCACCTTGTAATGCGGAGAAATTACTGTTTGTGCATTTACAATATTCATTGATTTTTGCCATTGAAAAACGTCCAGAAATGATTGAAGCTACTGACTGAATGAAAGGAGCTGGCATCTCACTCTCTTTGATTCTTCTTTATCATGCTAAGAGGAGCAGGAAAAAGCAAAAAATTTCAGAATTGCACCTTGCAATGCGGAGAAATTACTGTTTGTGCATTTACAATATTCAATGATTTTTGCCATTGAAAAACGTCCAGAAATGATTGAAGCTACTGACTGAATGAAAGGAGCTGGCATCTCACTCTCTTTGAATCTTGTTTATCATGCTAAGAGGAGCAGGAAAAAGCAAAAAATTTCAGAATTGCACCTTGCAATGCGGAGAAATTACTGTTTGTGCATTTACAATATTCATTGATTTTTGCCATTGAAAAACGTCCAGAAATGATTGAAGCTACTGACTGAATGAAAGGAGCTGGCATCTCACTCTCTTTGAATCTTCTTTATCATGCTAAGAGGAGCAGGAAAAAGCAAAAAATTTCAGAATTGCACCTTGCAATGCGGAGAAATTACTGTTTGTGCATTTACAATATTCATTGATTTTTGCTATTGAAAAACATCATGTTATTCATATACCAGAAATGATTGAAGCTACTGACTGAATGAAAGGAGCTGGCATCTCACTCTCTTTGAATCTTCTTTATCATGCTAAGAGGAGCAGGAAAAAGCAAAAAATTTCAGAATTGCACCTTGCAATGCGGAGAAATTATAGTTTGTGCATTTACAATATTCATTGATTTTTGCCATTGAAAAACGTCCAGAAATGATTGAAGCTACTGACTGAATGAAAGGAGCTGGCATCTCACTCTCTTTGAATCTTCTTTATCATGCTAAGAGGAGCAGGAAAAAGCAAAAAATTTCAGAATTGCACCTTGCAATGCGGAGAAATTACTGTTTGTGCATTTACAATATTCATTGATTTTTGCCATTGAAAAACGTCCAGAAATGATTGAAGCTACTGACTGAATGAAAGGAGCTGGCATCTCCCTCTCTTTGAATCTTCTTTATCATGCTAAGAGGAGCAGGAAAAAGCAAAAAATTTCAGAATTGCACCTTGCAATGCGGAGAAATTCCTGTTTGTGCATTTACAATATTCATTGATTTTTGCTATTGAAAAACATCATGTTATTCATATACCAGAAATGATTGAAGCTACTGACTGAATGAAAGGAGCTGGCATCTCACTCTCTTTGAATCTTCTTTATCATGCTAAGAGGAGCAGGAAAAAGCAAAAAATTTCAGAATTGCACCTTGCAATGCGGAGAAATTACAGTTTGTGCATTTACAATATTCATTGATTTTTGCCATTGAAAAGCGTCCAGAAATGATTGAAGCTACTGACTGAATGAAAGGAGCTGGCATCTCACTCTCTTTGAATCTTCTTTATCATGCTAAGAGGAGCAGGAAAAAGCAAAAAATTTCAGAATTGCACCTTGCAATGCGGAGAAATTACTGTTTGTGCATTTACAATATTCATTGATTTTTGCCATTGAAAAACGTCCAGAAATGATTGAAGGTACTGACTGAATGAAAGGAGCTGGCATCTCACTCTCTTTGAATCTTCTTTATCATGCTAAGAGGAGCAGGAAAAAGCAAAAAATTTCAGAATTGCACCTTGCAATGCGGAGAAATTACTGTTTGTGCATTTACAATATTCATTGATTTTTGCCATTGAAAAACGTCCAGAAATGATTGAAGCTACTGACTGAATGAAAGGAGCTGGCATCTCACTCTCTTTGAATCTTCTTTATCATGCTAAGAGGAGCAGGAAAAAGCAAAAAATTTCAGAATTGCACCTTGCAATGCGGAGAAATTACTGTTTGTGCATTTACAATATTCATTGATTTTTGCCATTGAAAAATGTCCAGAAATGATTGAAGCTACTGACTGAATGAAAGGAGCTGGCATCTCACTCTCTTTGAATCTTCTTTATCATGCTAAGAGGAGCAGGAAAAAGCAAAAAATTTCAGAATTGCGCCTTGCAATGCGGAGAAATTACTGTTTGTGCATTTACAAAATTCATTGATTTTTGCCATTGAAAAATATCATGTTATTCATATACCAGAAATGATTGATGTTTTTCAATGGCAAAAATCAATGAATATTGTAAATGCACAAACAGTAATTTCTCCGCATTGCAAGGTGCAATTCTGAAATTTTTTGCTTTTTCCTGCTAATCCTAGCATGATAAAGAAGATTCAAAGAGAGTGAGATGCCAGCTCCTTTCATTCAGTCAGTAGCTTCAAACATTTCTGGACGTTTTTCAATGGCAAAAATCAATGAATATTGTAAATGCACAAACAGTAATATCTCCACATTGCAAGGTGCAATTCTGAAATTTTTTGCTTTTTCCTGTTAATCCTAGCATGATAAAGAAGATTTAAAGAGAGTGAGATGCCAGCTCCTTTCATTCAGTCAGTAGCTTCAAACATTTCTGGTATATGAAAAACATGTTTTTCAATGGCAAAAATCAATGAATATTGTAAATGCACAAACAGTAATATCTCCACATTGCAAGGTGCAATTCTGAAATTTTTTGCTTTTTCCTGCTAATCCTAGCATGATAAAGAAGATTCAAAGAGAGTGAGATGCCAGCTCCTTTCATTCAGTCAGTAGCTTCAAACATTTCTGGACGTTTTTCAATGGCAAAAATCAATGAATATTGTAAATGCACAAACAGTAATATCTCCACATTGCAAGGTGCAATTCTGAAATTTTTTGCTTTTTCCTGCTAATCCTAGCATGATAAAGAAGATTCAAAGAGAGTGAGATGCCAGCTCCTTTCATTCAGTCAGTAGCTTCAAACATTTCTGGACGTTTTTCAATGGCAAAAATCAATGAATATTGTAAATGCACAAACAGTAATATCTCCACATTGCAAGGTGCAATTCTGAAATTTTTTGCTTTTTCCTGCTAATCCTAGCATGATAAAGAAGATTCAAAGAGAGTGAGATGCCAGCTCCTTTCATTCAGTCAGTAGCTTCAAACATTTCTGGACGTTTTTCAATGGCAAAAATCAATGAATATTGTAAATGCACAAACAGTAATATCTCCACATTGCAAGGTGCAATTCTGAAATTTTTTGCTTTTTCCTGTTAATCCTAGCATGATAAAGAAGATTCAAAGAGAGTGAGATGCCAGCTCCTTTCATTCAGTCAGTAGCTTCAAACATTTCTGGTATATGAAAAACATGTTTTTCAATGGCAAAAATCAATGAATATTGTAAATGCACAAACAGTAATATCTCCACATTGCAAGGTGCAATTCTGAAATTTTTTGTTTTTTCCTGTTAATCCTAGTATGATAAAGAAGATTCAAAGAGAGTGAGATGCCAGCTCCTTTCATTCAGTCAGTAGCTTCAAACATTTCTGGTATATGAAAAACATGTTTTTCAATGGCAAAAATCAATGAATATTGTAAATGCACAAACAGTAATATCTCCACATTGCAAGGTGCAATTCTGAAATTTTTTGCTTTTTCCTGCTAATCCTAGCATGATAAAGAAGATTCAAAGAGAGTGAGATGCCAGCTCCTTTCATTCAGTCAGTAGCTTCAAACATTTCTGGTATATGAAAAACATGTTTTTCAATGGCAAAAATCAATGAATATTGTAAATGCACAAACAGTAATATCTCCACATTGCAAGGTGCAATTCTGAAATTTTTTGCTTTTTCCTGCTAATCCTAGCATGATAAAGAAGATTCAAAGAGAGTGAGATGCCAGCTCCTTTCATTCAGTCAGTAGCTTCAAACATTTCTGGTATATGAAAAACATGTTTTTCAATGGTAAAAATCAATGAATATTGTAAATGCACAAACAGTAATATCTCCACATTGCAAGGTGCAATTCTGAAATTTTTTGCTTTTTCCTGCTAATCCTAGCATGATAAAGAAGATTCAAAGAGAGTGAGATGCCAGCTCCTTTCATTCAGTCAGTAGCTTCAAACATTTCTGGTATATGAAAAACATGTTTTTCAATGGCAAAAATCAATGAATATTGTAAATGCACAAAGAGTAATATCTCCACATTGCAAGGTGCAATTCTGAAATTTTTAGCTTTTTCCTGTTAATCCTAGCATGATAAAGAAGATTCAAAGAGAGTGAGATGCCAGCTCCTTTCATTCAGTCAGTAGCTTCAAACATTTCTGGACGTTTTTCAATGGCAAAAATCAATGAATATTGTAAATGCACAAACAGTAATATCTCCACATTGCAAGGTGCAATTCTGAAATTTTTTGCTTTTTCCTGTTAATCCTAGCATGATAAAGAAGATTCAAAGAGAGTGAGATACCAGCTCCTTTCATTCAGTCAGTAGCTTCAAACATTTCTGGTATATGAAAAACATGTTTTTCAATGGCAAAAATCAATGAATATTGTAAATGCACAAACAGTAATATCTCCACATTGCAAGGTGCAATTCTGAAATTTTTTGCTTTTTCCTGCTAATCCTAGCATGATAAAGAAGATTCAAAGAGAGTGAGATACCAGCTCCTTTCATTCAGTCAGTAGCTTCAAACATTTCTGGACGTTTTTCAATGGCAAAAATCAATGAATATTGTAAATGCACAAACAGTAATATCTCCACATTGCAAGGTGCAATTCTGAAATTTTTTGCTTTTTCCTGCTTATCCTAGCATGATAAAGAAGATTCAAAGAGAGTGAGATGCCAGCTCCTTTCATTCAGTCAGTAGCTTCAAACATTTCTGGTATATGAAAAACATGTTTTTCAATGGCAAAAATCAATGAATATTGTAAATGCACAAACAGTAATATCTCCACATTGCAAGGTGCAATTCTGAAATTTTTTTGCTTTTTCCTGCTAATCCTAGCATGATAAAGAAGATTCAAAGAGAGTGAGATGCCAGCTCCTTTCATTCAGTCAGTAGCTTCAAACATTTCTGGACGTTTTTCAATGGCAAAATCAATGAATATTGTAAATGCACAAACAGTAATATCTCCACATTGCAAGGTGCAATTCTGAAATTTTTTGCTTTTTCCTGTTAATCCTAGCATGATAAAGAAGATTCAAAGACAGTGAGATGCCAGCTCCTTTCATTCAGTCAGTAGCTTCAAACATTTCTGGTATATGAAAAACATGTTTTTCAATGGCAAAAATCAATGAATATTGTAAATGCACAAACAGTAATATCTCCACATTGCAAGGTGCAATTCTGAAATTTTTTGCTTTTTCCTGCTAAACCTAGCATGATAAAGAAGATTCAAAGAGAGTGAGATGCCAGCTCCTTTCATTCCGTCAGTAGCTTCAAACATTTCTGGTATATGAAAAACATGTTTTTCAATGGCAAAAATCAATGAATATTGTAAATGCACAAACAGTAATATCTCCACATTGCAAGGTGCAATTCTGAAATTTTTTGCTTTTTCCTGCTTATCCTAGCATGATAAAGAAGATTCAAAGAGAGTGAGATGCCAGCTCCTTTCATTCAGTCAGTAGCTTCAAACATTTCTGGACGTTTTTCAATGGCAAAATCAATGAATATTGTAAATGCACAAACAGTAATATCTCCACATTGCAAGGTGCAATTCTGAAATTTTTTGCTTTTTCCTGTTAATCCTAGCATGATAAAGAAGATTCAAAGACAGTGAGATGCCAGCTCCTTTCATTCAGTCAGTAGCTTCAAACATTTCTGGTATATGAAAAACATGTTTTTCAATGGCAAAAATCAATGAATATTGTAAATGCACAAACAGTAATATCTCCACATTGCAAGGTGCAATTCTGAAATTTTTTGCTTTTTCCTGCTAATCCTAGCATGATAAAGAAGATTCAAAGAGAGTGAGATGCCAGCTCCTTTCATTCCGTCAGTAGCTTCAAACATTTCTGGTATATGAAAAACATGTTTTTCAATGGCAAAAATCAATGAATATTGTAAATGCACAAACAGTAATATCTCCACATTGCAAGGTGCAATTCTGAAATTTTTTGCTTTTTCCTGCTAATCCTAGCATGATAAAGAAGATTCAAAGAGAGTGAGATGCCAGCTCCTTTCATTCAGTCAGTAGCTTCAAACATTTCTGGACGTTTTTCAATGGCAAAATCAATGAATATTGTAAATGCACAAACAGTAATATCTCCACATTGCAAGGTGCAATTCTGAAATTTTTTGCTTTTTCCTGCTAATCCTAGCATGATAAAGAAGATTCAAAGAGAGTGAGATGCCAGCTAATTTCATTCAGTCAGTAGCTTCAAACATTTCTTGTATATGAAAAACATGTTTTTCAATGGCAAAAATCAATGAATATTGTAAATGCACAAACAGTATTATCTCCACATTGCAAGGTGCAATTCTGAAATTTTTTGCTTTTTCCTGCTAATCCTAGCATGATAAAGAAGATTCAAAGAGAGTGAGATACCAGCTCCTTTCATTCAGTCAGTAGCTTCAAACATTTCTGGACGTTTTTCAATGGCAAAAATCAATGAATATTGTAAATGCACAAACAGTAATATCTCCACATTGCAAGGTGCAATTCTGAAATTTTTTGCTTTTTCCTGTTAATCCTAGCATGATAAAGAAGATTCAAAGAGAGTGAGATGCCAGCTCCTTTCATTCAAGTCAGTAGCTTCAAACATTTCTGGTATATGAAAAACATGTTTTTCAATGGCAAAAATCAATGAATATTGTAAATGCACAAACAGTAATATCTCCACATTGCAAGGTGCAATTCTGAAATTTTTTGCTTTTTCCTGCTTATCCTAGCATGATAAAGAAGATTCAAAGAGAGTGAGATGCCAGCTATTTTCATTCAGTCAGTAGCTTCAAACATTTCTGGTATATGAAAAACATGTTTTTCAATGGCAAAAATCAATGAATATTGTAAATGCACAAACAGTAATATCTCCACATTGCAAGGTGCAATTCTGAAATTTTTTTGCTTTTTCCTGCTAATCCTAGCATGATAAAGAAGATTTAAAGAGAGTGAGATGCCAGCTCCTTTCATTCAGTCAGTAGCTTCAAACATTTCTGGACGTTTTTCAATGGCAAAATCAATGAATATTGTAAATGCACAAACAGTAATATCTCCACATTGCAAGGTGCAATTCTGAAATTTTTTGCTTTTTCCTGTTAATCCTAGCATGATAAAGAAGATTCAAAGACAGTGAGATGCCAGCTCCTTTCATTCAGTCAGTAGCTTCAAACATTTCTGGTATATGAAAAACATGTTTTTCAATGGCAAAAATCAATGAATATTGTAAATGCACAAACAGTAATATCTCCACATTGCAAGGTGCAATTCTGAAATTTTTTGCTTTTTCCTGCTAATCCTAGCATGATAAAGAAGATTCAAAGAGAGTGAGATGCCAGCTCATTTCATTCCGTCAGTAGCTTCAAACATTTCTGGTATATGAAAAACATGTTTTTCAATGGCAAAAATCAATGAATATTGTAAATGCACAAACAGTAATATCTCCACATTGCAAGGTGCAATTCTGAAATTTTTTGCTTTTTCCTGCTAATCCTAGCATGATAAAGAAGATTCAAAGAGAGTGAGATGCCAGCTCCTTTCATTCAGTCAGTAGCTTCAAACATTTCTGGACGTTTTTCAATGGCAAAAATCAATGAATATTGTAAATGCACAAACAGTAATATCTCCACATTGCAAGGTGCAATTCTGAAATTTTTTGCTTTTTCCTGCTAATCCTAGCATGATAAAGAAGATTCAAAGAGAGTGAGATGCCAGCTCCTTTCATTCAGTCAGTAGCTTCAAACATTTCTTGTATATGAAAAACATGTTTTTCAATGGCAAAAATCAATGAATATTGTAAATGCACAAACAGTAATATCTCCACATTGCAAGGTGCAATTCTGAAATTTTTTGCTTTTTCCTGCTAATCCTAGCATGATAAAGAAGATTCAAAGAGAGTGAGATACCAGCTCCTTTCATTCAGTCAGTAGCTTCAAACATTTCTGGACATTTTTCAATGGCAAAAATCAATGAATATTGTAAATGCACAAACAGTAATATCTCCACATTGCAAGGTGCAATTCTGAAATTTTTTGCTTTTTCCTGTTAATCCTAGCATGATAAAGAAGATTCAAAGAGAGTGAGATGCCAGCTCCTTTCATTCAAGTCAGTAGCTTCAAACATTTCTGGTATATGAAAAACATGTTTTTCAATGGCAAAAATCAATGAATATTGTAAATGCACAAACAGTAATATCTCCACATTGCAAGGTGCAATTCTGAAATTTTTTGCTTTTTCCTGCTTATCCTAGCATGATAAAGAAGATTCAAAGAGAGTGAGATGCCAGCTCCTTTCATTCAGTCAGTAGCTTCAAACATTTCTGGTATATGAAAAACATGTTTTTCAATGGCAAAAATCAATGAATATTGTAAATGCACAAACAGTAATATCTCCACATTGCAAGGTGCAATTCTGAAATTTTTTTGCTTTTTCCTGCTAATCCTAGCATGATAAAGAAGATTTAAAGAGAGTGAGATGCCAGCTCCTTTCATTCAGTCAGTAGCTTCAAACATTTCTGGATGTTTTTCAATGGCAAAATCAATGAATATTGTAAATGCACAAACAGTAATATCTCCACATTGCAAGGTGCAATTCTGAAATTTTTTGCTTTTTCCTGTTAGTCCTAGCATGATAAAGAAGATTCAAAGACAGTGAGATGCCAGCTCCTTTCATTCAGTCAGTAGCTTCAAACATTTCTGGTATATGAAAAACATGTTTTTCAATGGCAAAAATCAATGAATATTGTAAATGCACAAATAGTAATATCTCCACATTGCAAGGTGCAATTCTGAAATTTTTTGCTTTTTCCTGCTAATCCTAGCATGATAAAGAAGATTCAAAGAGAGTGAGATGCCAGCTCCTTTCATTCCGTCAGTAGCTTCAAACATTTCTGGTATATGAAAAACATGTTTTTCAATGGCAAAAATCAATGAATATTGTAAATGCACAAACAGTAATATCTCCACATTGCAAGGTGCAATTCTGAAATTTTTTGCTTTTTCCTGCTAATCCTAGCATGATAAAGAAGATTCAAAGAGAGTGAGATGCCAGCTCCTTTCATTCAGTCAGTAGCTTCAAACATTTCTGGACGTTTTTCAATGGCAAAAATCAATGAATATTGTAAATGCACAAACAGTAATATCTCCACATTGCAAGGTGCAATTCTGAAATTTTTTGCTTTTTCCTGCTAATCCTAGCATGATAAAGAAGATTCAAAGAGAGTGAGATGCCAGCTCCTTTCATTCAGTCAGTAGCTTCAAACATTTCTTGTATATGAAAAACATGTTTTTCAATGGCAAAAATCAATGAATATTGTAAATGCACAAACAGCAATATCTCCACATTGCAAGGTGCAATTCTGAAATTTTTTGCTTTTTCCTTCTAATCCTAGCATGATAAAGAAGATTCAAAGAGAGTGAGATGCCAGCTCCTTTCATTCAGTCAGTAGCTTCAAACATTTCTGGACGTTTTTCAATGGCAAAAATCAATGAATATTGTAAATGCACAAACAGTAATATCTCCACATTGCAAGGTGCAATTCTGAAATTTTTTGCTTTTTCCTGTTAATCCTAGCATGATAAAGAAGATTCAAAGAGAGTGAGATGCCAGCTCCTTTCATTCAGTCAGTAGCTTCAAACATTTCTGGTATATGAAAAACATGTTTTTCAATGGCAAAAATCAATGAATATTGTAAATGCACAAACAGTAATATCTCCACATTGCAAGGTGCAATTCTGAAATTTTTTGCTTTTTCCTGCTAATCCTAGCATGATAAAGAAGATTCAAAGAGAGTGAGATGCCAGCTCCTTTCATTCAGTCAGTAGCTTCAAACATTTCTGGTATATGAAAAACATGTTTTTCAATGGCAAAAATCAATGAATATTGTAAATGCACAAACAGTAATATCTCCACATTGCAAGGTGCAATTCTGAAATTTTTTGCTTTTTCCTGCTAATCCAAGCATGATAAAGAAGATTCAAAGAGAGTGAGATGCCAGCTCCTTTCATTCAGTCAGTAGCTTCAAACATTTCTGGTATATGAATAACATGATGTTTTTCAATGGCAAAAATCAATGAATATTGTAAATGCACAAACAGTAATTTCTCCGCATTGCAAGGTGCAATTCTGAAATTTTTTGCTTTTTCCTGCTCCTCTTAGCATGATAAAGAAGATTCAAAGAGAGTGAGATGCCAGCTCCTTTCATTCAGTCAGTAGCTTCAAACATTTCTGGTATATGAATAACATGATGTTTTTCAATGGCAAAAATCAATGAATATTGTAAATGCACAAACAGTAATTTCTCCGCATTGCAAGGTGCAATTCTGAAATTTTTTGCTTTTTCCTGCTCCTCTTAGCATGATAAAGACGATTCAAAGAGAGTGAGATGCCAGCTCCTTTCATTCAGTCAGTAGCTTCAATCATTTCTGGACGTTTTTCAATGGCAAAAATCAATGAATATTGTAAATGCACAAACAGTAATTTCTCCGCATTGCAAGGTGCAATTCTGAAATTTTTTGCTTTTTCCTGCTCCTCTTAGCATGATAAAGAAAATTCAGAGTGAGATGCCAGCTGCTTTCATTCAGTCAGTAGCTTCAATCATTTCTGGACGTTTTTCAATGGCAAAAATCAATGAATATTGTAAATGCACAAACAGTAATATCTCCACATTGCAAGGTGCAATTCTGAAATTTTTTGCTTTTTCCTGTTAATCCTAGCATGATAAAGAAGATTCAAAGAGAGTGAGATGCCAGCTCCTTTCATTCAGTCAGTAGCTTCAAACATTTCTGGTATATGAAAAACATGTTTTTCAATGGCAAAAATCAATGAATATTGTAAATGCACAAACAGTAATATCTCCACATTGCAAGGTGCAATTCTGAAATTTTTTGCTTTTTCCTGCTAATCCAAGCATGATAAAGAAGATTCAAAGAGAGTGAGATGCCAGCTCCTTTCATTCAGTCAGTAGCTTCAAACATTTCTGGTATATGAATAACATGATGTTTTTCAATGGCAAAAATCAATGAATATTGTAAATGCACAAACAGTAATTTCTCCGCATTGCAAGGTGCAATTCTGAAATTTTTTGCTTTTTCCTGCTCCTCTTAGCATGATAAAGAAGATTCAAAGAGAGTGAGATGCCAGCTCCTTTCATTCAGTCAGTAGCTTCAAACATTTCTGGTATATGAATAACATGATGTTTTTCAATGGCAAAAATCAATGAATATTGTAAATGCACAAACAGTAATTTCTCCGCATTGCAAGGTGCAATTCTGAAATTTTTTGCTTTTTCCTGCTCCTCTTAGCATGATAAAGACGATTCAAAGAGAGTGAGATGCCAGCTCCTTTCATTCAGTCAGTAGCTTCAATCATTTCTGGACGTTTTTCAATGGCAAAAATCAATGAATATTGTAAATGCACAAACAGTAATTTCTCCGCATTGCAAGGTGCAATTCTGAAATTTTTTGCTTTTTCCTGCTCCTCTTAGCATGATAAAGAAAATTCAGAGTGAGATGCCAGCTGCTGTCATTCAGTCAGTAGCTTCAATCATTTCTGGACGTTTTTCAATGGCAAAAATCAATGAATATTGTAAATGCACAAACAGTAATTTCTCCGCATTGCAAGGTGCAATTCTGAAATTTTTTGCTTTTTCCTGCTCCTCTTAGCATGATAAAGAAGATTCAAAGAGAGTGAGATGCCAGCTCCTTTCATTCAGTCAGTAGCTTCAAACATTTCTGGTATATGAATAACATGATGTTTTTCAATGGCAAAAATCAATGAATATTGTAAATGCACAAACAGTAATTTCTCCGCATTGCAAGGTGCAATTCTGAAATTTTTTGCTTTTTCCTGCTCCTCTTAGCATGATAAAGAAGATTCAAAGAGAGTGAGATGCCAGCTCCTTTCGTTCAGTCAGTAGCTTCAATCATTTCTGGACGTTTTTCAAAGGCAAAAATCATTGAATATTGTAAATGCACAAACAGTAATTTCTCCGCATTGCAAGGTGCAATTCTGAAATTTTTTACTTTTTCCTGCTCCTCTTAGCATGATAAAGAAGATTCAAAGAGAGTGAGATGCCAGCTCCTTTTATTCAGTCAGTAGCTTCAATCATTTCTGGTATATGAATAACATGATGTTTTTCAATGGCAAAAATCAATGAATATTGTAAATGCACAAACAGTAATTTCTCCGCATTGCAAGGTGCAATTCTGAAGTTTTTTGCTTTTTCCTGCTCCTCTTAGCATGATAAAGAAGATTCAAAGAGAGTGAGATGCCAGCTCCTTTCGTTCAGTCAGTAGCTTCAATCATTTCTGGACGTTTTTCAATGGCAAAAATCATTGAATATTGTAAATGCACAAACAGTAATTTCTCCGCATTGCAAGGTGCAATTCTGAAATTTTTTACTTTTTCCTGCTCCTCTTAGCATGATAAAGAAGATTCAAAGAGAGTGAGATGCCAGCTCCTTTCATTCAGTCAGTAGCTTCAATCATTTCTGGTATATGAATAACATGATGTTTTTCAATGTCAAAAATCAATGAATATTGTAAATGCACAAACAGTAATTTCTCCGCATTGCAAGGTGCAATTCTGAAATTTTTTGCTTTTTCCTGCTCCTCTTAGCATGATAAAGAAGATTCAAAGAGAGTGAGATGCCAGCTCCTTTCATTCAGTCAGTAGCTTCAATCATTTCTGGACGTTTTTCAATGGCAAAAATCAATGAATATTGTAAATGCACAAACAGTAATTTCTCCGCATTGCAAGGTGCAATTCTGAAATTTTTTGCTTTTTCCTGCTCCTCTTAGCATGATAAAGAAAATTCAGAGTGAGATGCCAGCTCCTTTCATTCAGTCAGTAGCTTCAATCATTTCTGGACGTTTTTCAATGGCAAAAATCAATGAATATTGTAAATGCACAAACAGTAATTTCTCCGCATTGCAAGGTGCAATTCTGAAATTTTTTGCTTTTTCCTGCTCCTCTTAGCATGATAAAGAAGATTCAAAGAGAGTGAGATGCCAGCTCCTTTCATTCAGTCAGTAGCTTCAAACATTTCTGGTATATGAATAACATGATGTTTTTCAATGGCAAAAATCAATGAATATTGTAAATGCACAAACAGTAATTTCTCCGCATTGCAAGGTGCAATTCTGAAATTTTTTGCTTTTTCCTGCTCCTCTTAGCATGATAAAGAAGATTCAAAGAGAGTGAGATGCCAGCTCCTTTCGTTCAGTCAGTAGCTTCAATCATTTCTGGACGTTTTTCAAAGGCAAAAATCATTGAATATTGTAAATGCACAAACAGTAATTTCTCCGCATTGCAAGGTGCAATCCTGAAATTTTTTACTTTTTCCTGCTCCTCTTAGCATGATAAAGAAGATTCAAAGAGAGTGAGATGCCAGCTCCTTTCATTCAGTCAGTAGCTTCAATCATTTCTGGTATATGAATAACATGATGTTTTTCAATGGCAAAAATCAATGAATATTGTAAATGCACAAACAGTAATTTCTCCGCATTGCAAGGTGCAATTCTGAAGTTTTTTGCTTTTTCCTGCTCCTCTTAGCATGATAAAGAAGATTCAAAGAGAGTGAGATGCCAGCTCCTTTCATTCAGTCAGTAGCTTCAATCATTTCTGGACGTTTTTCAATGGCAAAAATCATTGAATATTGTAAATGCACAAACAGTAATTTCTCCGCATTGCAAGGTGCAATTCTGAAATTTTTTACTTTTTCCTGCACCTCTTAGCATGATAAAGAAGATTCAAAGAGAGTGAGATGCCAGCTCCTTTCATTCAGTCAGTAGCTTCAATCATTTCTGGTATATGAATAACATGATGTTTTTCAATGGCAAAAATCAATGAATATTGTAAATGCACAAACAGTAATTTCTCCGCATTGCAAGGTGCAATTCTGAAATTTTTTGCTTTTTCCTGCTCCTCTTAGCATAATAAAGAAGATTCAAAGAAAGTGAGATGCCAGCTCCTTTCATTCAGTCAGTAGCTTCAATCATTTCTGGACGTTTTTCAATGGCAAACATCAATGAATATTGTAAATGCACAAACAGTAATTTCTTCGCATTGCAAGGTGCAATTCTGAAATTTTTTGCTTTTTCCTGCTCCTCTTAGCATGATAAACAAGATTCAAAGAGAGTGAGATGCCAGCTCCTTTCATTCAGTCAGTAGCTTCAATCATTTCTGGACGTTTTTCAATGGCAAAAATCAATGAATATTGTAAATGCACAAACAGTAATTTCTCCGCATTGCAAGGTGCAATTCTGAAATTTTTTACTTTTTCCTGCTCCTCTTAGCATGATAAAGAAGATTCAAAGAGAGTGAGATGCCAGCTCCTTTCATTCAGTCAGTAGCTTCAAACATTCCTGGTATATGAATAACATAATGTTTTTCAATGGCAAAAATCAATGAATATTGTAAATGCACAAACAGTAATTTCTCCGCATTGCAAGGTGCAATTCTGAAATTTTTTGCTTTTTCCTGCTCCTCTTAGCATGATAAAGAAGATTCAAAGAGAGTGAGATGCCAGCTCCTTTCATTCAGTCAGTAGCTTCAATCATTTCTGGACGTTTTTCAAAGGCAAAAATCATTGAATATTGTAAATGCACAAACAGAAATTTCTCCGCATTGCAAGGTGCAATTCTGAAATTTTTTACTTTTTCCTGCTCCTCTTAGCATGATAAAGAAGATTCAAAGAGAGTGAGATGCCAGCTCCTTTCATTCAGTCAGTAGCTTCAATCATTTCTGGTATATGAATAACATGATGTTTTTCAATGGCAAAAATCAATGAATATTGTAAATGCACAAACAGTAATTTCTCCGCATTGCAAGGTGCAATTCTGAAGTTTTTTGCTTTTTCCTGCTCCTCTTAGCATGATAAAGAAGATTCAAAGAGAGTTAGATGCCAGCTCCTTTCATTCAGTCAGTAGCTTCAATCATTTCTGGACGTTTTTCAATGGCAAAAATCATTGAATATTGTAAATGCACAAACAGTAATTTCTCCGCATTGCAAGGTGCAATTCTGAAATTTTTTACTTTTTCCTGCACCTCTTAGCATGATAAAGAAGATTCAAAGAGAGTGAGATGCCAGCTCCTTTCATTCAGTCAGTAGCTTCAATCATTTCTGGTATATGAATAACATGATGTTTTTCAATGGCAAAAATCAATGAATATTGTAAATGCACAAACAGTAATTTCTCCGCATTGCAAGGTGCAATTCTGAAATTTTTTGCTTTTTCCTGCTCCTCTTAGCATAATAAAGAAGATTCAAAGAAAGTGAGATGCCAGCTCCTTTCATTCAGTCAGTAGCTTCAATCATTTCTGAACGTTTTTCAATGGCAAACATCAATGAATATTGTAAATGCACAAACAGTAATTTCTTCGCATTGCAAGGTGCAATTCTGAAATTTTTTGCTTTTTCCTGCTCCTCTTAGCATGATAAACAAGATTCAAAGAGAGTGAGATGCCAGCTCCTTTCATTCAGTCAGTAGCTTCAAACATTTCTGGTATATGAATAACATGATGTTTTTCAATGGCAAAAATCAATGAATATTGTAAATGCACAAACAGTAATTTCTCCGCATTGCAAGGTGCAATTCTGAATTTTTTTGCTTTTTCCTGCTCCTCTTAGCATGATAAAGAAGATTCAAAGAGAGTGAGATGCCAGCTCCTTTCATTCAGTCAGTAGCATCAATCATTTCTGGTATATGAATAACATGATGTTTTTCAATGGCAAAAATCAATGAATATTGTAAATGCACAAACAGTAATTTCTCCGCATTGCAAGGTGCAATTCTGAAATTTTTTGCTTTTTCCTGCTCCTCTTAGCATGATAAAGAAGATTCAAAGAGAGTGAGATGCCAGCTCCTTTCGTTCAGTCAGTAGCTTCAATCATTTCTGGACGTTTTTCAAAGGCAAAAATCATTGAATATTGTAAATGCACAAACAGTAATTTCTCCGCATTGCAAGGTGCAATTCTGAAATTTTTTACTTTTTCCTGCTCCTCTTAGCATGATAAAGAAGATTCAAAGAGAGTGAGATGCCAGCTCCTTTCATTCAGTCAGTAGCTTCAATCATTTCTGGTATATGAATAACATGATGTTTTTCAATGGCAAAAATCAATGAATATTGTAAATGCACAAACAGTAATTTCTCCGCATTGCAAGGTGCAATTCTGAAATTTTTTGCTTTTTCCTGCTCCTCTTAGCATGATAAAGAAGATTCAAAGAGAGTGAGATGCCAGCTCCTTTCATTCAGTCAGTAGCTTCAATCATTTCTGGACGTTTTTCAATGGCAAAAATCATTGAATATTGTAAATGCACAAACAGTAATTTCTCCGCATTGCAAGGTGCAATTCTGAAATTTTTTACTTTTTCCTGCTCCTCTTAGCATGATAAAGAAGATTCAAAGAGAGTGAGATGCCAGCTCCTTTCATTCAGTCAGTAGCTTCAATCATTTCTGGTATATGAATAACATGATGTTTTTCAATGGCAAAAATCAATGAATATTGTAAATGCACAAACAGTAATTTCTCCGCATTGCAAGGTGCAATTCTGAAATTTTTTGCTTTTTCCTGCTCCTCTTAGCATGATAAAGAAGATTCAAAGAGAGTGAGATGCCAGCTCCTTTCATTCAGTCAGTAGCTTCAATCATTTCTGGACGTTTTTCAATGGCAAAAATCAATGAATATTGTAAATGCACAAACAGTAATTTCTCCGCATTGCAAGGTGCAATTCTGAAATTTTTTGCTTTTTCCTGCTCCTCTTAGCATGATAAACAAGATTAAAAGAGAGTGAGATGCCAGCTCCTTTCATTCAGTCAGTAGCTTCAATCATTTCTGGACGTTTTTCAATGGCAAAAATCAATGAATATTGTAAATGCACAAACAGTAATTTCTCCGCATTGCAAGGTGCAATTCTGAAATTTTTTGCTTTTTCCTGCTCCTCTTAGCATGATAAAGAAGATTCAAAGAGAGTGAGATGCCAGCTCCTTTCATTCAGTCAGTAGCTTCAAACATTCCTGGTATATGAATAACATGATGTTTTTCAATGGCAAAAATCAATGAATATTGTAAATGCACAAACAGTAATTTCTCCGCATTGCAAGGTGCAATTCTGAAATTTTTTGCTTTTTCCTGCTCCTCTTAGCATGATAAAGAAGATTCAAAGAGAGTGAGATGCCAGCTCCTTTCATTCAGTCAGTAGCTTCAATCATTTCTGGACGTTTTTCAATTGCAAAAATCAATGAATATTGTAAATGCACAAACAGTAATTTCTCCGCATTGCAAGGTGCAACTCTGAAATTTTTTGCTTTTTCCTGCTCCTCTTAGCATGATAAAGAAGATTCAAAGAGAGTGAGATGCCAGCTCCTTTCATTCAGTCAGTAGCTTCAATCATTTCTGGTATATGAATAACGTGATGTTTTTCAATGGCAAAAATCAATGAATATTGTAAATGCACAAACAGTAATTTCTCCGCATTGCAAGGTGCAATTCTGAAATTTTTTGCTTTTTCCTGCTCCTCTTAGCATGATAAAGAAGATTCAAAGAGAGTGAGATGCCAGCTCCTTTCATTCAGTCAGTAGCTTCAAACATTTCTGGTATATGAATAACATGATGTTTTTCAATGGCAAAAATCAATGAATATTGTAAATGCACAAACAGTAATTTCTCCGCATTGCAAGGTGCAATTCTGAAATTTTTTGCTTTTTCCTGCTCCTCTTAGCATGATAAAGAAGATTCAAGGAGAGTGAGATGCCAGCTCCTTTCATTCAGTCAGTAGCTTCAAACATTTCTGGTATATGAATAACATGATGTTTTTCAATGGCAAAAATCAATGAATATTGTAAATGCACAAACAGTAATTTCTCCGCATTGCAAGGTGCAATTCTGAAATTTTTTGCTTTATCCTGCTCCTCTTAGCATGATAAAGAAGATTCAAAGAGAGTGAGATGCCAGCTCCTTTCATTCAGTCAGTAGCTTCAATCATTTCTGGACGTTTTTCAATGGCAAAAATCATTGAATATTGTAAATGCACAAACAGTAATTTCTCCGCATTGCAAGGTGCAATTCTGAAATTTTTTACTTTTTCCTGCTCCTCTTAGCATGATAAAGAAGATTCAAAGAGAGTGAGATGCCAGCTCCTTTCATTCAGTCAGTAGCTTCAATCATTTCTGGTATATGAATAACATGATGTTTTTCAATGGCAAAAATCAATGAATATTGTAAATGCACAAACAGTAATTTCTCCGCATTTCAAGGTGCAATTCTGAGATTTTTTGCTTTTTCCTGCTCCTCTTAGCATGATAAAGAAGATTCAAAGAGAGTGAGATGCCAGCTCCTTTCATTCAGTCAGTAGCTTCAATCATTTCTGGACGTTTTTCAATGGCAAAAATCAATGAATATTCTAAATGCACAAACAGTAATTTCTCCGCATTGCAAGGTGCAATTCTGAAATTTTTTGCTTTTTCCTGCTCCTCTTAGCATGATAAACAAGATTCAAAGAGAGTGAGATGCCAGCTCCTTTCATTCAGTCAGTAGCTTCAATCATTTCTGGACGTTTTTCAATGGCAAAAATCAATGAATATTGTAAATGCACAAACAGTAATTTCTCCGCATTGCAAGGTGCAATTCTGAAATTTTTTGCTTTTTCCTGCTCCTCTTAGCATGATAAAGAAGATTCAAAGAGAGTGAGAAGCCAGCTCCTTTCATTCAGTCAGTAGCTTCAATCATTTCTGGACGTTTTTCAATTGCAAAAATCAATGAATATTGTAAATGCACAAACAGTAATTTCTCCGCATTGCAAGGTGCAATTCTGAAATTTTTTGCTTTTTCCTGCTCCTCTTAGCATGATAAAGAAGATTCAAAGAGAGTGAGATGCCAGCTCCTTTCATTCAGTCAGTAGCTTCAATCATTTCTGGTATATGAATAACATGATGTTTTTCAATGGCAAAAATCAATGAATATTGTAAATGCACAAACAGTAATTTCTCCGCATTGCAAGGTGCAATTCTGAAATTTTTTGCTTTTTCCTGCTCCTCTTAGCATGATAAAGAAGATTCAAAGAGAGTGAGATGCCAGCTCCTTTCATTCAGTCAGTAGCTTCAATCATTTCTGGACGTTTTTCAATGGCAAAAATCAATGAATATTGTAAATGCACAAACAGTAATTTCTCCGCATTGCAAGGTGCAATTCTGAAATTTTTTGCTTTTTCCTGCTCCTCTTAGCATGATAAAGAAGATTCAAAGAGAGTGAGATGCCAGCTCCTTTCATTCAGTCAGTAGCTTCAATCATTTCTGGACGTTTTTCAATGGCAAAAATCAATGAATATTGTAAATGCACAAACAGTAATTTCTCCGCATTGCAAGGTGCAATTCTGAAATTTTTTGCTTTTTCCTGCTCCTCTTAGCATGATAAAAAAGATTCAAAGAGAGTGAGATGCCAGCTCCTTTCATTCAGTCAGTAGCTTCAAACATTTCTGGTATATGAATAACATGATGTTTTTCAATGGCAAAAATCAATGAATATTGTAAATGCACAAACAGTATTTTCTCCGCATTGCAAGGTGCAATTCTGAAATTTTTTGCTTTTTCCTGCTCCTCTTAGCATGATAAAGAAGATTCAAAGAGAGTGAGACGCCAGCTCCTTTCGTTCAGTCAGTAGCTTCAATCATTTCTGGACGTTTTTCAATGGCAAAAATCATTGAATATTGTAAATGCACAAACAGTAATTTCTCCGCATTGCAAGGTGCAATTCTGAAATTTTTTACTTTTTCCTGCTCCTCTTAGCATGATAAAGAAGATTCAAAGAGAGTGAGATGCCAGCTCCTTTCATTCAGTCAGTAGCTTCAATCATTTCTGGTATATGAATAACATGATGTTTTTCAATGGCAAAAATCAATGAATATTGTAAATGCACAAACAGTAATTTCTCCGCATTGCAAGGTGCAATTCTGAAATTTTTTGCTTTTTCCTGCTCCTCTTAGCATGATAAAGAAGATTCAAAGAGAGTGAGATGCCAGCTCCTTTCATTCAGTCAGTAGCTTCAATCATTTCTGGACGTTTTTCAATGGCAAAAATCAACGAATATTGTAAATGCACAAACAGTAATTTCTCCGCATTGCAAGGTGCAATTCTGAAATTTTTTGCTTTTTCCTGCTCCTCTTAGCATGATAAAGAAGATTCAAAGAGAGTGAGATGCCAGCTCCTTACATTCAGTCAGTAGCTTCAATCATTTCTGGTAAATGAATAACATGATGTTTTTCAATGGCAAAAATCAATGAATTTTGTAAATGCACAAACAGTAATTTCTCCGCATTGCAAGGCGCAATTCTGAAATTTTTTGCTTTTTCCTGCTCCTCTTAGCATGATAAAGAAGATTCAAAGAGAGTGAGATGCCAGCTCCTTTCAATCAGTCAGTAGCTTCAATCATTTCTGGACGTTTTTCAATGGCAAAAATCAATGAATATTGTAAATGCACAAACAGTAATTTCTCCGCATTGCAAGGTGCAATTCTGAAATTTTATGCTTTTTCCTGCTCCTCTTAGCATGATAAAGAAGATTCAAAGAGAGTGAGATGCCAGCTCCTTTCATTCAGTCAGTAGCTTCAATCATTTCTGGACGTTTTTCAATGGCAAAAATCAATGAATATTGTAAATGCACAAACAGTAATTTTTCCGCATTGCAAGGTGCAATTCTGAAATTTTTTGCTTATTCCTGCTCCTCTTAGCATGATAAAGAAGATTCAAAGAGAGTGAGGTGCCAGCTCCTTTCATTCAGTCAGTAGCTTCAAACATTTCTGGTATATGAATAACGTTTTTCAATGGCAAAAATCAATGAATATTGTAAATGCACAAACAGTTATTTCTCCGCATTGCAAGGTGCAATTCTGAAATTTTTAGCTTTTTCCTGCTCCTCTTAGCATGATAAAGAAGATTCAAAGAGAGTGAGATGCCAGCTCCTTTCATTCAGTCAGTAGCTTCAATCATTTCTGGACGTTTTTCAATGGCAAAAATCAATGAATATTGTAAATGCACAAACAGTAATTTCTCCGCATTGCAAGGTGCAATTCTGAAATTTTTTGCTTTTTCCTGCTCCTCTTAGCATGATAAAGAAGATTCAAAGAGAGTGAGATGCCAGCTCCTTTCATTCAGTCAGTAGCTTCAATCATTTCTGGACGTTTTTCAATGGCAAAAATCAATGAATATTGTAAATGCACAAACAGTAATTTCTCCGCATTGCAAGGTGCAATTCTGAAATTTTTTGCTTTTTCCTGCTCCTCTTAGCATGATAAAGAAGATTCAAAGAGAGTGAGATGCCAGCTCCTTTCATTCAGTCAGTAGCTTCAATCATTTCTGGACGTTTTTCAATGGCAAAAATCAATGAATATTGTAAATGCACAAACAGTAATTTCTCCGCATTGCAAGGTGCAATTCTGAAATTTTTGCTTTTTCCTGCTCCTCTTAGCATGATAAAGAAGATTCAAAGAGAGTGAGGTGCCAGCTCCTTTCATTCAGTCAGTAGCTTCAAACATTTCTGGTATATGAATAACATGTTTTTCAATGGCAAAAATCAATGAATATTGTAAATGCACAAACAGTAATTTCTCCGCATTGCAAGGAGCAATTCTGAAATTTTTTGCTTTTTCCTGCTCCTCTTAGCATGATAAAGAAGATTCAAAGAGAGTGAGATGCCAGCTCCTTTCATTCAATCAGTAGCTTCAAACATTTCTGGTATATGAATAACATGATGTTTTTCAATGGCAAAAATCAATGAATATTGTAAATGCACAAACAGTAATTTCTCCGCATTGCAAGGTGCAATTCTGAAATTTTTTGCTTTTTCCTGCTCCTCTTAGCATGATAAAGAAGATTCAAAGAGAGTGAGATGCCAGCTCCTTTCATTCAGTCAGTAGCTTCAATCATTTCTGGACGTTTTTCAATGGCAAAAATCAATGAATATTGTAAATGCACAAACAGTAATTTCTCCGCATTGCAAGGTGCAATTCTGAAATTTTTGCTTTTTCCTGCTCCTCTTAGCATGATAAAGAAGATTCAAAGAGAGTGAGATGCCAGCTCCTTTCATTCAGTCAGTAGCTTCAATCATTTCTGGACGTTTTTCAATGGCAAAAATCAATGAATATTGTAAATGCACAAACAGTAATTTCTCCGCATTGCAAGGTGCAATTCTGAAATTTTTGCTTTTTCCTGCTCCTCTTAGCATGATAAAGAAGATTCAAAGAGAGTGAGGTGCCAGCTCCTTTCATTCAGTCAGTAGCTTCAAACATTTCTGGTATATGAATAACATGTTTTTCAATGGCAAAAATCAATGAATATTGTAAATGCACAAACAGTAATTTCTCCGCATTGCAAGGAGCAATTCTGAAATTTTTTGCTTTTTCCTGCTCCTCTTAGCATGATAAAGAAGATTCAAAGAGAGTGAGATGCCAGCTCCTTTCATTCAATCAGTAGCTTCAAACATTTCTGGTATATGAATAACATGATGTTTTTCAATGGCAAAAATCAATGAATATTGTAAATGCACAAACAGTAATTTCTCCGCATTGCAAGGTGCAATTCTGAAATTTTTTGCTTTTTCCTGCTCCTCTTAGCATGATAAAGAAGATTCAAAGAGAGTGAGATGCCAGCTCCTTTCATTCAGTCAGTAGCTTCAATCATTTCTGGACGTTTTTCAATGGCAAAAATCAATGAATATTGTAAATGCACAAACAGTAATTTCTCCGCATTGCAAGGTGCAATTCTGAAATTTTTTGCTTTTTCCTGCTCCTCTTAGCATGATAAAGAAGATTCAAAGAAAGTGAGATGCCAGCTCCTTTCATTCAGTCAGTAGCTTCAATTATTTCTGGACGTTTTTCAATGGCAAAAATCATTGAATATTGTAAATGCACAAACAGTAATTTCTCCGCATTGCAAGGTGCAATTCTGAAATTTTTTACTTTTTCCTGCTCCTCTTAGAATGATAAAGAAGATTCAAAGAGAGTGAGATGCCAGCTCCTTTCATTCAGTCAGTAGCTTCAATCATTTCTGGTATATGAATAACATGATGTTTTTCAATGGCAAAAATCAATGAATATTGTAAATGCACAAACAGTAATTTCTCCGCATTGCAAGGTGCAATTCTGAGATTTTTTGCTTTTTCCTGCTCCTCTTAGCATGATAAAGAAGATTCAAAGAGAGTGAGATGCCAGCTCCTTTCATTCAGTCAGTAGCTTCAATCATTTCTGGACGTTTTTCAATGGCAAAAATCAATGAATATTCTAAATGCACAAACAGTAATTTCTCCGCATTGCAAGGTGCAATTCTGAAATTTTTTGCTTTTTCCTGCTCCTCTTAGCATGATAAACAAGATTCAAAGAGAGTGAGATGCCAGCTCCTTTCATTCAGTCAGTAGCTTCAATCATTTCTGGACGTTTTTCAATGGCAAAAATCAATGAATATTGTAAATGCACAAACAGTAATTTCTCCGCATTGCAAGGTGCAATTCTGAAATTTTTTGCTTTTTCCTGCTCCTCTTAGCATGATAAAGAAGATTCAAAGAGAGTGAGAAGCCAGCTCCTTTCATTCAGTCAGTAGCTTCAATCATTTCTGGACGTTTTTCAATTGCAAAAATCAATGAATATTGTAAATGCACAAACAGTAATTTCTCCGCATTGCAAGGTGCAATTCTGAAATTTTTTGCTTTTTCCTGCTCCTCTTAGCATGATAAAGAAGATTCAAAGAAAGTGAGATGCCAGCTCCTTTCATTCAGTCAGTAGCTTCAATTATTTCTGGACGTTTTTCAATGGCAAAAATCATTGAATATTGTATATGCACAAACAGTAATTTCTCCGCATTGCAAGGTGCAATTCTGAAATTTTTTACTTTTTCCTGCTCCTCTTAGAATGATAAAGAAGATTCAAAGAGAGTGAGATGCCAGCTCCTTTCATTCAGTCAGTAGCTTCAATCATTTCTGGTATATGAATAACATGATGTTTTTCAATGGCAAAAATCAATGAATATTGTAAATGCACAAACAGTAATTTCTCCGCATTGCAAGGTGCAATTCTGAGATTTTTTGCTTTTTCCTGCTCCTCTTAGCATGATAAAGAAGATTCAAAGAGAGTGAGATGCCAGCTCCTTTCATTCAGTCAGTAGCTTCAATCATTTCTGGACGTTTTTCAATGGCAAAAATCAATGAATATTCTAAATGCACAAACAGTAATTTCTCCGCATTGCAAGGTGCAATTCTGAAATTTTTTGCTTTTTCCTGCTCCTCTTAGCATGATAAACAAGATTCAAAGAGAGTGAGATGCCAGCTCCTTTCATTCAGTCAGTAGCTTCAATCATTTCTGGACGTTTTTCAATGGCAAAAATCAATGAATATTGTAAATGCACAAACAGTAATTTCTCCGCATTGCAAGGTGCAATTCTGAAATTTTTTGCTTTTTCCTGCTCCTCTTAGCATGATAAAGAAGATTCAAAGAGAGTGAGAAGCCAGCTCCTTTCATTCAGTCAGTAGCTTCAATCATTTCTGGACGTTTTTCAATTGCAAAAATCAATGAATATTGTAAATGCACAAACAGTAATTTCTCCGCATTGCAAGGTGCAATTCTGAAATTTTTTGCTTTTTCCCGCTCCTCTTAGCATGATAAAGAAGATTCAAAGAGAGTGAGATGCCAGCTCCTTTCATTCAGTCAGTAGCTTCAATCATTTCTGGACGTTTTTCAATGGCAAAAATCAATGAATATTGTAAATGCACAAACAGTAATTTCTCCGCATTGCAAGGTGCAATTCTGAAATTTTTTGCTTTTTCCTGCTCCTCTTAGCATAATAAAGAAGATTCAAAGAGAGTGAGATGCCAGCTCCTTTCATTCAGTCAGTAGCTTCAATCATTTCTGGACGTTTTTCAATGGCAAAAATCAATGAATATTGTAAATGCACAAACAGTAATTTCTCCGCATTGCAAGGTGCAATTCTGAAATTTTTTGCTTTTTCCTGCTCCTCTTAGCATGATAAAAAAGATTCAAAGAGAGTGAGATGCCAGCTCCTTTCATTCAGTCAGTAGCTTCAAACATTTCTGGTATATGAATAACATGATGTTTTTCAATGGCAAAAATCAATGAATATTGTAAATGCACAAACAGTAATTTCTCCGCATTGCAAGGTGCAATTCTGAAATTTTTTGCTTTTTCCTGCTCCTCTTAGCATGATAAAGAAGATTCAAAGAGAGTGAGACGCCAGCTCCTTTCGTTCAGTCAGTAGCTTCAATCATTTCTGGACGTTTTTCAATGGCAAAAATCATTGAATATTGTAAATGCACAAACAGTAATTTCTCCGCATTGCAAGGTGCAATTCTGAAATTTTTTACTTTTTCCTGCTCCTCTTAGCATGATAAAGAAGATTCAAAGAGAGTGAGATGCCAGCTCCTTTCATTCAGTCAGTAGCTTCAATCATTTCTGGTATATGAATAACATGATGTTTTTCAATGGCAAAAATCAATGAATATTGTAAATGCACAAACAGTAATTTCTCCGCATTGCAAGGTGCAATTCTGAAATTTTTTGCTTTTTCCTGCTCCTCTTAGCATGATAAAGAAGATTCAAAGAGAGTGAGATGCCAGCTCCTTTCATTCAGTCAGTAGCTTCAATCATTTCTGGACGTTTTTCAATGGCAAAAATCAACGAATATTGTAAATGCACAAACAGTAATTTCTCCGCATTGCAAGGTGCAATTCTGAAATTTTTTGCTTTTTCCTGCTCCTCTTAGCATGATAAAGAAGATTCAAAGAGAGTGAGATGCCAGCTCCTTACATTCAGTCAGTAGCTTCAATCATTTCTGGTAAATGAATAACATGATGTTTTTCAATGGCAAAAATCAATGAATTTTGTAAATGCACAAACAGTAATTTCTCCGCATTGCAAGGCGCAATTCTGAAATTTTTTGCTTTTTCCTGCTCCTCTTAGCATGATAAAGAAGATTCAAAGAGAGTGAGATGCCAGCTCCTTTCAATCAGTCAGTAGCTTCAATCATTTCTGGACGTTTTTCAATGGCAAAAATCAATGAATATTGTAAATGCACAAACAGTAATTTCTCCGCATTGCAAGGTGCAATTCTGAAATTTTATGCTTTTTCCTGCTCCTCTTAGCATGATAAAGAAGATTCAAAGAGAGTGAGATGCCAGCTCCTTTCATTCAGTCAGTAGCTTCAATCATTTCTGGACGTTTTTCAATGGCAAAAATCAATGAATATTGTAAATGCACAAACAGTAATTTTTCCGCATTGCAAGGTGCAATTCTGAAATTTTTTGCTTATTCCTGCTCCTCTTAGCATGATAAAGAAGATTCAAAGAGAGTGAGGTGCCAGCTCCTTTCATTCAGTCAGTAGCTTCAAACATTTCTGGTATATGAATAACGTTTTTCAATGGCAAAAATCAATGAATATTGTAAATGCACAAACAGTTATTTCTCCGCATTGCAAGGTGCAATTCTGAAATTTTTTGCTTTTTCCTGCTCCTCTTAGCATGATAAAGAAGATTCAAAGAGAGTGAGATGCCAGCTCCTTTCATTCAGTCAGTAGCTTCAATCATTTCTGGACGTTTTTCAATGGAAAAAATCAATGAATATTGTAAATGCACAAACAGTAATTTCTCCGCATTGCAAGGTGCAATTCTGAAATTTTTTGCTTTTTCCTGCTCCTCTTAGCATGATAAAGAAGATTCAAAGAGAGTGAGATGCCAGCTCCTTTCATTCAGTCAGTAGCTTCAATCATTTCTGGACGTTTTTCAATGGCAAAAATCAATGAATATTGTAAATGCACAAACAGTAATTTCTCCGCATTGCAAGGTGCAATTCTGAAGTTTTTTGCTTTTTCCTGCTCCTCTTAGCATGATAAAGAAGATTCAAAGAGAGTGAGATGCCAGCTCCTTTCATTCAGTCAGTAGCTTCAATCATTTCTGGACGTTTTTCAATGGCAAAAATCATTGAATATTGTAAATGCACAAACAGTAATTTCTCCGCATTGCAAGGTGCAATTCTGAAATTTTTTACTTTTTCCTGCACCTCTTAGCATGATAAAGAAGATTCAAAGAGAGTGAGATGCCAGCTCCTTTCATTCAGTCAGTAGCTTCAATCATTTCTGGTATATGAATAACATGATGTTTTTCAATGGCAAAAATCAATGAATATTGTAAATGCACAAACAGTAATTTCTCCGCATTGCAAGGTGCAATTCTGAAATTTTTTGCTTTTTCCTGCTCCTCTTAGCATAATAAAGAAGATTCAAAGAAAGTGAGATGCCAGCTCCTTTCATTCAGTCAGTAGCTTCAATCATTTCTGGACGTTTTTCAATGGCAAACATCAATGAATATTGTAAATGCACAAACAGTAATTTCTTCGCATTGCAAGGTGCAATTCTGAAATTTTTTGCTTTTTCCTGCTCCTCTTAGCATGATAAACAAGATTCAAAGAGAGTGAGATGCCAGCTCCTTTCATTCAGTCAGTAGCTTCAATCATTTCTGGACGTTTTTCAATGGCAAAAATCAATGAATATTGTAAATGCACAAACAGTAATTTCTCCGCATTGCAAGGTGCAATTCTGAAATTTTTTACTTTTTCCTGCTCCTCTTAGCATGATAAAGAAGATTCAAAGAGAGTGAGATGCCAGCTCCTTTCATTCAGTCAGTAGCTTCAAACATTCCTGGTATATGAATAACATAATGTTTTTCAATGGCAAAAATCAATGAATATTGTAAATGCACAAACAGTAATTTCTCCGCATTGCAAGGTGCAATTCTGAAATTTTTTGCTTTTTCCTGCTCCTCTTAGCATGATAAAGAAGATTCAAAGAGAGTGAGATGCCAGCTCCTTTCATTCAGTCAGTAGCTTCAATCATTTCTGGACGTTTTTCAAAGGCAAAAATCATTGAATATTGTAAATGCACAAACAGAAATTTCTCCGCATTGCAAGGTGCAATTCTGAAATTTTTTACTTTTTCCTGCTCCTCTTAGCATGATAAAGAAGATTCAAAGAGAGTGAGATGCCAGCTCCTTTCATTCAGTCAGTAGCTTCAATCATTTCTGGTATATGAATAACATGATGTTTTTCAATGGCAAAAATCAATGAATATTGTAAATGCACAAACAGTAATTTCTCCGCATTGCAAGGTGCAATTCTGAAGTTTTTTGCTTTTTCCTGCTCCTCTTAGCATGATAAAGAAGATTCAAAGAGAGTTAGATGCCAGCTCCTTTCATTCAGTCAGTAGCTTCAATCATTTCTGGACGTTTTTCAATGGCAAAAATCATTGAATATTGTAAATGCACAAACAGTAATTTCTCCGCATTGCAAGGTGCAATTCTGAAATTTTTTACTTTTTCCTGCACCTCTTAGCATGATAAAGAAGATTCAAAGAGAGTGAGATGCCAGCTCCTTTCATTCAGTCAGTAGCTTCAATCATTTCTGGTATATGAATAACATGATGTTTTTCAATGGCAAAAATCAATGAATATTGTAAATGCACAAACAGTAATTTCTCCGCATTGCAAGGTGCAATTCTGAAATTTTTTGCTTTTTCCTGCTCCTCTTAGCATAATAAAGAAGATTCAAAGAAAGTGAGATGCCAGCTCCTTTCATTCAGTCAGTAGCTTCAATCATTTCTGAACGTTTTTCAATGGCAAACATCAATGAATATTGTAAATGCACAAACAGTAATTTCTTCGCATTGCAAGGTGCAATTCTGAAATTTTTTGCTTTTTCCTGCTCCTCTTAGCATGATAAACAAGATTCAAAGAGAGTGAGATGCCAGCTCCTTTCATTCAGTCAGTAGCTTCAAACATTCCTGGTATATGAATAACATAATGTTTTTCAATGGCAAAAATCAATGAATATTGTAAATGCACAAACAGTAATTTCTCCGCATTGCAAGGTGCAATTCTGAAATTTTTTGCTTTTTCCTGCTCCTCTTAGCATGATAAAGAAGATTCAAAGAGAGTGAGATGCCAGCTCCTTTCATTCAGTCAGTAGCTTCAATCATTTCTGGACGTTTTTCAATTGCAAAAATCAATGAATATTGTAAATGCACAAACAGTAATTTCTCCGCATTGCAAGGTGCAATTCTGAAATTTTTTGCTTTTTCCTGCTCCTCTTAGCATGATAAAGAAGATTCAAAGAGAGTGAGATGCCAGCTCCTTTCATTCAGTCAGTAGCTTCAAACATTTCTGGTATATGAATAACATGATGTTTTTCAATGGCAAAAATCAATGAATATTGTAAATGCACAAACAGTAATTTCTCCGCATTGCAAGGTGCAATTCTGAATTTTTTTGCTTTTTCCTGCTCCTCTTAGCATGATAAAGAAGATTCAAAGAGAGTGAGATGCCAGCTCCTTTCATTCAGTCAGTAGCATCAATCATTTCTGGTATATGAATAACATGATGTTTTTCAATGGCAAAAATCAATGAATATTGTAAATGCACAAACAGTAATTTCTCCGCATTGCAAGGTGCAATTCTGAAATTTTTTGCTTTTTCCTGCTCCTCTTAGCATGATAAAGAAGATTCAAAGAGAGTGAGATGCCAGCTCCTTTCGTTCAGTCAGTAGCTTCAATCATTTCTGGACGTTTTTCAAAGGCAAAAATCATTGAATATTGTAAATGCACAAACAGTAATTTCTCCGCATTGCAAGGTGCAATTCTGAAATTTTTTACTTTTTCCTGCTCCTCTTAGCATGATAAAGAAGATTCAAAGAGAGTGAGATGCCAGCTCCTTTCATTCAGTCAGTAGCTTCAATCATTTCTGGTATATGAATAACATGATGTTTTTCAATGGCAAAAATCAATGAATATTGTAAATGCACAAACAGTAATTTCTCCGCATTGCAAGGTGCAATTCTGAAATTTTTTGCTTTTTCCTGCTCCTCTTAGCATGATAAAGAAGATTCAAAGAGAGTGAGATGCCAGCTCCTTTCATTCAGTCAGTAGCTTCAATCATTTCTGGACGTTTTTCAATGGCAAAAATCATTGAATATTGTAAATGCACAAACAGTAATTTCTCCGCATTGCAAGGTGCAATTCTGAAATTTTTTACTTTTTCCTGCTCCTCTTAGCATGATAAAGAAGATTCAAAGAGAGTGAGATGCCAGCTCCTTTCATTCAGTCAGTAGCTTCAATCATTTCTGGTATATGAATAACATGATGTTTTTCAATGGCAAAAATCAATGAATATTGTAAATGCACAAACAGTAATTTCTCCGCATTGCAAGGTGCAATTCTGAAATTTTTTGCTTTTTCCTGCTCCTCTTAGCATGATAAAGAAGATTCAAAGAGAGTGAGATGCCAGCTCCTTTCATTCAGTCAGTAGCTTCAATCATTTCTGGACGTTTTTCAATGGCAAAAATCAATGAATATTGTAAATGCACAAACAGTAATTTCTCCGCATTGCAAGGTGCAATTCTGAAATTTTTTGCTTTTTCCTGCTCCTCTTAGCATGATAAACAAGATTAAAAGAGAGTGAGATGCCAGCTCCTTTCATTCAGTCAGTAGCTTCAATCATTTCTGGACGTTTTTCAATGGCAAAAATCAATGAATATTGTAAATGCACAAACAGTAATTTCTCCGCATTGCAAGGTGCAATTCTGAAATTTTTTGCTTTTTCCTGCTCCTCTTAGCATGATAAAGAAGATTCAAAGAGAGTGAGATGCCAGCTCCTTTCATTCAGTCAGTAGCTTCAAACATTCCTGGTATATGAATAACATGATGTTTTTCAATGGCAAAAATCAATGAATATTGTAAATGCACAAACAGTAATTTCTCCGCATTGCAAGGTGCAATTCTGAAATTTTTTGCTTTTTCCTGCTCCTCTTAGCATGATAAAGAAGATTCAAAGAGAGTGAGATGCCAGCTCCTTTCATTCAGTCAGTAGCTTCAATCATTTCTGGACGTTTTTCAATTGCAAAAATCAATGAATATTGTAAATGCACAAACAGTAATTTCTCCGCATTGCAAGGTGCAACTCTGAAATTTTTTGCTTTTTCCTGCTCCTCTTAGCATGATAAAGAAGATTCAAAGAGAGTGAGATGCCAGCTCCTTTCATTCAGTCAGTAGCTTCAATCATTTCTGGTATATGAATAACGTGATGTTTTTCAATGGCAAAAATCAATGAATATTGTAAATGCACAAACAGTAATTTCTCCGCATTGCAAGGTGCAATTCTGAAATTTTTTGCTTTTTCCTGCTCCTCTTAGCATGATAAAGAAGATTCAAAGAGAGTGAGATGCCAGCTCCTTTCATTCAGTCAGTAGCTTCAAACATTTCTGGTATATGAATAACATGATGTTTTTCAATGGCAAAAATCAATGAATATTGTAAATGCACAAACAGTAATTTCTCCGCATTGCAAGGTGCAATTCTGAAATTTTTTGCTTTTTCCTGCTCCTCTTAGCATGATAAAGAAGATTCAAGGAGAGTGAGATGCCAGCTCCTTTCATTCAGTCAGTAGCTTCAAACATTTCTGGTATATGAATAACATGATGTTTTTCAATGGCAAAAATCAATGAATATTGTAAATGCACAAACAGTAATTTCTCCGCATTGCAAGGTGCAATTCTGAAATTTTTTGCTTTATCCTGCTCCTCTTAGCATGATAAAGAAGATTCAAAGAGAGTGAGATGCCAGCTCCTTTCATTCAGTCAGTAGCTTCAATCATTTCTGGACGTTTTTCAATGGCAAAAATCATTGAATATTGTAAATGCACAAACAGTAATTTCTCCGCATTGCAAGGTGCAATTCTGAAATTTTTTACTTTTTCCTGCTCCTCTTAGCATGATAAAGAAGATTCAAAGAGAGTGAGATGCCAGCTCCTTTCATTCAGTCAGTAGCTTCAATCATTTCTGGTATATGAATAACATGATGTTTTTCAATGGCAAAAATCAATGAATATTGTAAATGCACAAACAGTAATTTCTCCGCATTTCAAGGTGCAATTCTGAGATTTTTTGCTTTTTCCTGCTCCTCTTAGCATGATAAAGAAGATTCAAAGAGAGTGAGATGCCAGCTCCTTTCATTCAGTCAGTAGCTTCAATCATTTCTGGACGTTTTTCAATGGCAAAAATCAATGAATATTCTAAATGCACAAACAGTAATTTCTCCGCATTGCAAGGTGCAATTCTGAAATTTTTTGCTTTTTCCTGCTCCTCTTAGCATGATAAACAAGATTCAAAGAGAGTGAGATGCCAGCTCCTTTCATTCAGTCAGTAGCTTCAATCATTTCTGGACGTTTTTCAATGGCAAAAATCAATGAATATTGTAAATGCACAAACAGTAATTTCTCCGCATTGCAAGGTGCAATTCTGAAATTTTTTGCTTTTTCCTGCTCCTCTTAGCATGATAAAGAAGATTCAAAGAGAGTGAGAAGCCAGCTCCTTTCATTCAGTCAGTAGCTTCAATCATTTCTGGACGTTTTTCAATTGCAAAAATCAATGAATATTGTAAATGCACAAACAGTAATTTCTCCGCATTGCAAGGTGCAATTCTGAAATTTTTTGCTTTTTCCTGCTCCTCTTAGCATGATAAAGAAGATTCAAAGAGAGTGAGATGCCAGCTCCTTTCATTCAGTCAGTAGCTTCAATCATTTCTGGTATATGAATAACATGATGTTTTTCAATGGCAAAAATCAATGAATATTGTAAATGCACAAACAGTAATTTCTCCGCATTGCAAGGTGCAATTCTGAAATTTTTTGCTTTTTCCTGCTCCTCTTAGCATGATAAAGAAGATTCAAAGAGAGTGAGATGCCAGCTCCTTTCATTCAGTCAGTAGCTTCAATCATTTCTGGACGTTTTTCAATGGCAAAAATCAATGAATATTGTAAATGCACAAACAGTAATTTCTCCGCATTGCAAGGTGCAATTCTGAAATTTTTTGCTTTTTCCTGCTCCTCTTAGCATGATAAAGAAGATTCAAAGAGAGTGAGATGCCAGCTCCTTTCATTCAGTCAGTAGCTTCAATCATTTCTGGACGTTTTTCAATGGCAAAAATCAATGAATATTGTAAATGCACAAACAGTAATTTCTCCGCATTGCAAGGTGCAATTCTGAAATTTTTTGCTTTTTCCTGCTCCTCTTAGCATGATAAAAAAGATTCAAAGAGAGTGAGATGCCAGCTCCTTTCATTCAGTCAGTAGCTTCAAACATTTCTGGTATATGAATAACATGATGTTTTTCAATGGCAAAAATCAATGAATATTGTAAATGCACAAACAGTATTTTCTCCGCATTGCAAGGTGCAATTCTGAAATTTTTTGCTTTTTCCTGCTCCTCTTAGCATGATAAAGAAGATTCAAAGAGAGTGAGACGCCAGCTCCTTTCGTTCAGTCAGTAGCTTCAATCATTTCTGGACGTTTTTCAATGGCAAAAATCATTGAATATTGTAAATGCACAAACAGTAATTTCTCCGCATTGCAAGGTGCAATTCTGAAATTTTTTACTTTTTCCTGCTCCTCTTAGCATGATAAAGAAGATTCAAAGAGAGTGAGATGCCAGCTCCTTTCATTCAGTCAGTAGCTTCAATCATTTCTGGTATATGAATAACATGATGTTTTTCAATGGCAAAAATCAATGAATATTGTAAATGCACAAACAGTAATTTCTCCGCATTGCAAGGTGCAATTCTGAAATTTTTTGCTTTTTCCTGCTCCTCTTAGCATGATAAAGAAGATTCAAAGAGAGTGAGATGCCAGCTCCTTTCATTCAGTCAGTAGCTTCAATCATTTCTGGACGTTTTTCAATGGCAAAAATCAACGAATATTGTAAATGCACAAACAGTAATTTCTCCGCATTGCAAGGTGCAATTCTGAAATTTTTTGCTTTTTCCTGCTCCTCTTAGCATGATAAAGAAGATTCAAAGAGAGTGAGATGCCAGCTCCTTACATTCAGTCAGTAGCTTCAATCATTTCTGGTAAATGAATAACATGATGTTTTTCAATGGCAAAAATCAATGAATTTTGTAAATGCACAAACAGTAATTTCTCCGCATTGCAAGGCGCAATTCTGAAATTTTTTGCTTTTTCCTGCTCCTCTTAGCATGATAAAGAAGATTCAAAGAGAGTGAGATGCCAGCTCCTTTCAATCAGTCAGTAGCTTCAATCATTTCTGGACGTTTTTCAATGGCAAAAATCAATGAATATTGTAAATGCACAAACAGTAATTTCTCCGCATTGCAAGGTGCAATTCTGAAATTTTATGCTTTTTCCTGCTCCTCTTAGCATGATAAAGAAGATTCAAAGAGAGTGAGATGCCAGCTCCTTTCATTCAGTCAGTAGCTTCAATCATTTCTGGACGTTTTTCAATGGCAAAAATCAATGAATATTGTAAATGCACAAACAGTAATTTTTCCGCATTGCAAGGTGCAATTCTGAAATTTTTTGCTTATTCCTGCTCCTCTTAGCATGATAAAGAAGATTCAAAGAGAGTGAGGTGCCAGCTCCTTTCATTCAGTCAGTAGCTTCAAACATTTCTGGTATATGAATAACGTTTTTCAATGGCAAAAATCAATGAATATTGTAAATGCACAAACAGTTATTTCTCCGCATTGCAAGGTGCAATTCTGAAATTTTTAGCTTTTTCCTGCTCCTCTTAGCATGATAAAGAAGATTCAAAGAGAGTGAGATGCCAGCTCCTTTCATTCAGTCAGTAGCTTCAATCATTTCTGGACGTTTTTCAATGGCAAAAATCAATGAATATTGTAAATGCACAAACAGTAATTTCTCCGCATTGCAAGGTGCAATTCTGAAATTTTTTGCTTTTTCCTGCTCCTCTTAGCATGATAAAGAAGATTCAAAGAGAGTGAGATGCCAGCTCCTTTCATTCAGTCAGTAGCTTCAATCATTTCTGGACGTTTTTCAATGGCAAAAATCAATGAATATTGTAAATGCACAAACAGTAATTTCTCCGCATTGCAAGGTGCAATTCTGAAATTTTTTGCTTTTTCCTGCTCCTCTTAGCATGATAAAGAAGATTCAAAGAGAGTGAGATGCCAGCTCCTTTCATTCAGTCAGTAGCTTCAATCATTTCTGGACGTTTTTCAATGGCAAAAATCAATGAATATTGTAAATGCACAAACAGTAATTTCTCCGCATTGCAAGGTGCAATTCTGAAATTTTTGCTTTTTCCTGCTCCTCTTAGCATGATAAAGAAGATTCAAAGAGAGTGAGGTGCCAGCTCCTTTCATTCAGTCAGTAGCTTCAAACATTTCTGGTATATGAATAACATGTTTTTCAATGGCAAAAATCAATGAATATTGTAAATGCACAAACAGTAATTTCTCCGCATTGCAAGGAGCAATTCTGAAATTTTTTGCTTTTTCCTGCTCCTCTTAGCATGATAAAGAAGATTCAAAGAGAGTGAGATGCCAGCTCCTTTCATTCAGTCAGTAGCTTCAATCATTTCTGGACGTTTTTCAATGGCAAAAATCAATGAATATTGTAAATGCACAAACTGTAATTTCTCCGCATTGCAAGGTGCAATTCTGAAATTTTTTGCTTTTTCCTGCTCCTCTTAGCATGATAAAGAAGATTCAAAGAGAGTGAGATGCCAGCTCTTTTCATTCAGTCAGTAGCTTCAATCATTTCTGGACGTTTTTCAATGGCAAAAATCAATGAATATTGTAAATGCACAAACAGTAATTTCTCCGCATTGCAAGGTGCAATTCTGAAATTTTTTGCTTTTTCCTGCTCCTCTTAGCATGATAAAGAAGATTCAAAGAGAGTGAGATGCCAGCTCCTTTCATTCAATCAGTAGCTTCAAACATTTCTGGTATATGAATAACATGATGTTTTTCAATGGCAAAAATCAATGAATATTGTAAATGCACAAACAGTAATTTCTCCGCATTGCAAGGTGCAATTCTGAAATTTTTTGCTTTTTCCTGCTCCTCTTAGCATGATAAAGAAGATTCAAAGAGAGTGAGATGCCAGCTCCTTTCATTCAGTCAGTAGCTTCAATCATTTCTGGACGTTTTTCAATGGCAAAAATCAATGAATATTGTAAATGCACAAACAGTAATTTCTCCGCATTGCAAGGTGCAATTCTGAAATTTTTTGCTTTTTCCTGCTCCTCTTAGCATGATAAAGAAGATTCAAAGAAAGTGAGATGCCAGCTCCTTTCATTCAGTCAGTAGCTTCAATTATTTCTGGACGTTTTTCAATGGCAAAAATCATTGAATATTGTAAATGCACAAACAGTAATTTCTCCGCATTGCAAGGTGCAATTCTGAAATTTTTTACTTTTTCCTGCTCCTCTTAGAATGATAAAGAAGATTCAAAGAGAGTGAGATGCCAGCTCCTTTCATTCAGTCAGTAGCTTCAATCATTTCTGGTATATGAATAACATGATGTTTTTCAATGGCAAAAATCAATGAATATTGTAAATGCACAAACAGTAATTTCTCCGCATTGCAAGGTGCAATTCTGAGATTTTTTGCTTTTTCCTGCTCCTCTTAGCATGATAAAGAAGATTCAAAGAGAGTGAGATGCCAGCTCCTTTCATTCAGTCAGTAGCTTCAATCATTTCTGGACGTTTTTCAATGGCAAAAATCAATGAATATTCTAAATGCACAAACAGTAATTTCTCCGCATTGCAAGGTGCAATTCTGAAATTTTTTGCTTTTTCCTGCTCCTCTTAGCATGATAAACAAGATTCAAAGAGAGTGAGATGCCAGCTCCTTTCATTCAGTCAGTAGCTTCAATCATTTCTGGACGTTTTTCAATGGCAAAAATCAATGAATATTGTAAATGCACAAACAGTAATTTCTCCGCATTGCAAGGTGCAATTCTGAAATTTTTTGCTTTTTCCTGCTCCTCTTAGCATGATAAAGAAGATTCAAAGAGAGTGAGAAGCCAGCTCCTTTCATTCAGTCAGTAGCTTCAATCATTTCTGGACGTTTTTCAATTGCAAAAATCAATGAATATTGTAAATGCACAAACAGTAATTTCTCCGCATTGCAAGGTGCAATTCTGAAATTTTTTGCTTTTTCCTGCTCCTCTTAGCATGATAAAGAAGATTCAAAGAAAGTGAGATGCCAGCTCCTTTCATTCAGTCAGTAGCTTCAATTATTTCTGGACGTTTTTCAATGGCAAAAATCATTGAATATTGTAAATGCACAAACAGTAATTTCTCCACATTGCAAGGTGCAATTCTGAAATTTTTTACTTTTTCCTGCTCCTCTTAGAATGATAAAGAAGATTCAAAGAGAGTGAGATGCCAGCTCCTTTCATTCAGTCAGTAGCTTCAATCATTTCTGGTATATGAATAACATGATGTTTTTCAATGGCAAAAATCAATGAATATTGTAAATGCACAAACAGTAATTTCTCCGCATTGCAAGGTGCAATTCTGAGATTTTTTGCTTTTTCCTGCTCCTCTTAGCATGATAAAGAAGATTCAAAGAGAGTGAGATGCCAGCTCCTTTCATTCAGTCAGTAGCTTCAATCATTTCTGGACGTTTTTCAATGGCAAAAATCAATGAATATTCTAAATGCACAAACAGTAATTTCTCCGCATTGCAAGGTGCAATTCTGAAATTTTTTGCTTTTTCCTGCTCCTCTTAGCATGATAAACAAGATTCAAAGAGAGTGAGATGCCAGCTCCTTTCATTCAGTCAGTAGCTTCAATCATTTCTGGACGTTTTTCAATGGCAAAAATCAATGAATATTGTAAATGCACAAACAGTAATTTCTCCGCATTGCAAGGTGCAATTCTGAAATTTTTTGCTTTTTCCTGCTCCTCTTAGCATGATAAAGAAGATTCAAAGAGAGTGAGAAGCCAGCTCCTTTCATTCAGTCAGTAGCTTCAATCATTTCTGGACGTTTTTCAATTGCAAAAATCAATGAATATTGTAAATGCACAAACAGTAATTTCTCCGCATTGCAAGGTGCAATTCTGAAATTTTTTGCTTTTTCCTGCTCCTCTTAGCATGATAAAGAAGATTCAAAGAGAGTGAGATGCCAGCTCCTTTCATTCAGTCAGTAGCTTCAATCATTTCTGGACGTTTTTCAATGGCAAAAATCAATGAATATTGTAAATGCACAAACAGTAATTTCTCCGCATTGCAAGGTGCAATTCTGAAATTTTTTGCTTTTTCCTGCTCCTCTTAGCATAATAAAGAAGATTCAAAGAGAGTGAGATGCCAGCTCCTTTCATTCAGTCAGTAGCTTCAATCATTTCTGGACGTTTTTCAATGGCAAAAATCAATGAATATTGTAAATGCACAAACAGTAATTTCTCCGCATTGCAAGGTGCAATTCTGAAATTTTTTGCTTTTTCCTGCTCCTCTTAGCATGATAAAAAAGATTCAAAGAGAGTGAGATGCCAGCTCCTTTCATTCAGTCAGTAGCTTCAAACATTTCTGGTATATGAATAACATGATGTTTTTCAATGGCAAAAATCAATGAATATTGTAAATGCACAAACAGTAATTTCTCCGCATTGCAAGGTGCAATTCTGAAATTTTTTGCTTTTTCCTGCTCCTCTTAGCATGATAAAGAAGATTCAAAGAGAGTGAGACGCCAGCTCCTTTCGTTCAGTCAGTAGCTTCAATCATTTCTGGACGTTTTTCAATGGCAAAAATCATTGAATATTGTAAATGCACAAACAGTAATTTCTCCGCATTGCAAGGTGCAATTCTGAAATTTTTTACTTTTTCCTGCTCCTCTTAGCATGATAAAGAAGATTCAAAGAGAGTGAGATGCCAGCTCCTTTCATTCAGTCAGTAGCTTCAATCATTTCTGGTATATGAATAACATGATGTTTTCCAATGGCAAAAATCAATGAATATTGTAAATGCACAAACAGTAATTTCTCCGCATTGCAAGGTGCAATTCTGAAATTTTTTGCTTTTTCCTGCTCCTCTTAGCATGATAAAGAAGATTCAAAGAGAGTGAGATGCCAGCTCCTTTCATTCAGTCAGTAGCTTCAATCATTTCTGGACGTTTTTCAATGGCAAAAATCAACGAATATTGTAAATGCACAAACAGTAATTTCTCCGCATTGCAAGGTGCAATTCTGAAATTTTTTGCTTTTTCCTGCTCCTCTTAGCATGATAAAGAAGATTCAAAGAGAGTGAGATGCCAGCTCCTTACATTCAGTCAGTAGCTTCAATCATTTCTGGTAAATGAATAACATGATGTTTTTCAATGGCAAAAATCAATGAATTTTGTAAATGCACAAACAGTAATTTCTCCGCATTGCAAGGCGCAATTCTGAAATTTTTTGCTTTTTCCTGCTCCTCTTAGCATGATAAAGAAGATTCAAAGAGAGTGAGATGCCAGCTCCTTTCAATCAGTCAGTAGCTTCAATCATTTCTGGACGTTTTTCAATGGCAAAAATCAATGAATATTGTAAATGCACAAACAGTAATTTCTCCGCATTGCAAGGTGCAATTCTGAAATTTTATGCTTTTTCCTGCTCCTCTTAGCATGATAAAGAAGATTCAAAGAGAGTGAGATGCCAGCTCCTTTCATTCAGTCAGTAGCTTCAATCATTTCTGGACGTTTTTCAATGGCAAAAATCAATGAATATTGTAAATGCACAAACAGTAATTTTTCCGCATTGCAAGGTGCAATTCTGAAATTTTTTGCTTATTCCTGCTCCTCTTAGCATGATAAAGAAGATTCAAAGAGAGTGAGGTGCCAGCTCCTTTCATTCAGTCAGTAGCTTCAAACATTTCTGGTATATGAATAACGTTTTTCAATGGCAAAAATCAATGAATATTGTAAATGCACAAACAGTTATTTCTCCGCATTGCAAGGTGCAATTCTGAAATTTTTTGCTTTTTCCTGCTCCTCTTAGCATGATAAAGAAGATTCAAAGAGAGTGAGATGCCAGCTCCTTTCATTCAGTCAGTAGCTTCAATCATTTCTGGACGTTTTTCAATGGCAAAAATCAATGAATATTGTAAATGCACAAACAGTAATTTCTCCGCATTGCAAGGTGCAATTCTGAAATTTTTTGCTTTTTCCTGCTCCTCTTAGCATGATAAAGAAGATTCAAAGAGAGTGAGATGCCAGCTCCTTTCATTCAGTCAGTAGCTTCAATCATTTCTGGACGTTTTTCAATGGCAAAAATCAATGAATATTGTAAATGCACAAACAGTAATTTCTCCGCATTGCAAGGTGCAATTCTGAAATTTTTTGCTTTTTCCTGCTCCTCTTAGCATGATAAAGAAGATTCAAAGAGAGTGAGATGCCAGCTCCTTTCATTCAGTCAGTAGCTTCAATCATTTCTGGACGTTTTTCAATGGCAAAAATCAATGAATATTGTAAATGCACAAACAGTAATTTCTCCGCATTGCAAGGTGCAATTCTGAAATTTTTGCTTTTTCCTGCTCCTCTTAGCATGATAAAGAAGATTCAAAGAGAGTGAGGTGCCAGCTCCTTTCATTCAGTCAGTAGCTTCAAACATTTCTGGTATATGAATAACATGTTTTTCAATGGCAAAAATCAATGAATATTGTAAATGCACAAACAGTAATTTCTCCGCATTGCAAGGAGCAATTCTGAAATTTTTTGCTTTTTCCTGCTCCTCTTAGCATGATAAAGAAGATTCAAAGAGAGTGAGATGCCAGCTCCTTTCATTCAGTCAGTAGCTTCAATCATTTCTGGACGTTTTTCAATGGCAAAAATCAATGAATATTGTAAATGCACAAACTGTAATTTCTCCGCATTGCAAGGTGCAATTCTGAAATTTTTTGCTTTTTCCTGCTCCTCTTAGCATGATAAAGAAGATTCAAAGAGAGTGAGATGCCAGCTCTTTTCATTCAGTCAGTAGCTTCAATCATTTCTGGACGTTTTTCAATGGCAAAAATCAATGAATATTGTAAATGCACAAACAGTAATTTCTCCGCATTGCAAGGTGCAATTCTGAAATTTTTTGCTTTTTCCTGCTCCTCTTAGCATGATAAAGAAGATTCAAAGAGAGTGAGATGCCAGCTCCTTTCATTCAATCAGTAGCTTCAAACATTTCTGGTATATGAATAACATGATGTTTTTCAATGGCAAAAATCAATGAATATTGTAAATGCACAAACAGTAATTTCTCCGCATTGCAAGGTGCAATTCTGAAATTTTTTGCTTTTTCCTGCTCCTCTTAGCATGATAAAGAAGATTCAAAGAGAGTGAGATGCCAGCTCCTTTCATTCAGTCAGTAGCTTCAATCATTTCTGGACGTTTTTCAATGGCAAAAATCAATGAATATTGTAAATGCACAAACAGTAATTTCTCCGCATTGCAAGGTGCAATTCTGAAATTTTTTGCTTTTTCCTGCTCCTCTTAGCATGATAAAGAAGATTCAAAGAGAGTGAGATGCCAGCTCCTTACATTCATTCAGTAGCTTCAATCATTTCTGGTAAATGAATAACATGATGTTTTTCAATGGCAAAAATCAATGAATTTTGTAAATGCACAAACAGTAATTTCTCCGCATTGCAAGGCGCAATTCTGAAATTTTTTGCTTTTTCCTGCTCCTCTTAGCATGATAAAGAAGATTCAAAGAGAGTGAGATGCCAGCTCCTTTCATTCAGTCAGTAGCTTCAATCATTTCTGGACGTTTTTCAATGGCAAAAATCAATGAATATTGTAAATGCACAAAGAGTAATTTCTCCGCATTGCAAGGTGCAATTCTGAAATTTTTTGCTTTTTCCTGCTCCTCTTAGCATGATAAAGAAGATTCAAAGAGAGTGAGATGCCAGCTCCTTTCATTCAGTCAGTAGCTTCAATCATTTCTGGACGTTTTTCAATGGCAAAAATCAATGAATATTGTAAATGCACAAACAGTAATTTCTCCGCATTGCAAGGTGCAATTCTGAAATTTTTTGCTTTTTCCTGCTCCTCTTAGCATGATAAAGAAGATTCAAAGAGAGTGAGATGCCAGCTCCTTTCATTCAGTCAGTAGCTTCAATCATTTCTGGACGTTTTTCAATGGCAAAAATCAATGAATATTGTAAATGCACAAACAGTAATTTCTCCGCATTGCAAGGTGCAATTCTGAAATTTTTTGCTTTTTCCTGCTCCTCTTAGCATGATAAAAAAGATTCAAAGAGAGTGAGATGCCAGCTCCTTTCATTCAGTCAGTAGCTTCAAACATTTCTGGTATATGAATAACATGATGTTTTTCAATGGCAAAAATCAATGAATATTGTAAATGCACAAACAGTAATTTCTCCGCATTGCAAGGTGCAATTCTGAAATTTTTTGCTTTTTCCTGCTCCTCTTAGCATGATAAAGAAGATTCAAAGAGAGTGAGACGCCAGCTCCTTTCGTTCAGTCAGTAGCTTCAATCATTTCTGGACGTTTTTCAATGGCAAAAATCATTGAATATTGTAAATGCACAAACAGTAATTTCTCCGCATTGCAAGGTGCAATTCTGAAATTTTTTACTTTTTCCTGCTCCTCTTAGCATGATAAAGAAGATTCAAAGAGAGTGAGATGCCAGCTCCTTTCATTCAGTCAGTAGCTTCAATCATTTCTGGTATATGAATAACATGATGTTTTTCAATGGCAAAAATCAATGAATATTGTAAATGCACAAACAGTAATTTCTCCGCATTGCAAGGTGCAATTCTGAAATTTTTTGCTTTTTCCTGCTCCTCTTAGCATGATAAAGAAGATTCAAAGAGAGTGAGATGCCAGCTCCTTTCATTCAGTCAGTAGCTTCAATCATTTCTGGACGTTTTTCAATGGCAAAAATCAACGAATATTGTAAATGCACAAACAGTAATTTCTCCGCATTGCAAGGTGCAATTCTGAAATTTTTTGCTTTTTCCTGCTCCTCTTAGCATGATAAAGAAGATTCAAAGAGAGTGAGATGCCAGCTCCTTACATTCAGTCAGTAGCTTCAATCATTTCTGGTAAATGAATAACATGATGTTTTTCAATGGCAAAAATCAATGAATTTTGTAAATGCACAAACAGTAATTTCTCCGCATTGCAAGGCGCAATTCTGAAATTTTTTGCTTTTTCCTGCTCCTCTTAGCATGATAAAGAAGATTCAAAGAGAGTGAGATGCCAGCTCCTTTCAATCAGTCAGTAGCTTCAATCATTTCTGGACGTTTTTCAATGGCAAAAATCAATGAATATTGTAAATGCACAAACAGTAATTTCTCCGCATTGCAAGGTGCAATTCTGAAATTTTATGCTTTTTCCTGCTCCTCTTAGCATGATAAAGAAGATTCAAAGAGAGTGAGATGCCAGCTCCTTTCATTCAGTCAGTAGCTTCAATCATTTCTGGACGTTTTTCAATGGCAAAAATCAATGAATATTGTAAATGCACAAACAGTAATTTTTCCGCATTGCAAGGTGCAATTCTGAAATTTTTTGCTTATTCCTGCTCCTCTTAGCATGATAAAGAAGATTCAAAGAGAGTGAGGTGCCAGCTCCTTTCATTCAGTCAGTAGCTTCAAACATTTCTGGTATATGAATAACGTTTTTCAATGGCAAAAATCAATGAATATTGTAAATGCACAAACAGTTATTTCTCCGCATTGCAAGGTGCAATTCTGAAATTTTTTGCTTTTTCCTGCTCCTCTTAGCATGATAAAGAAGATTCAAAGAGAGTGAGATGCCAGCTCCTTTCATTCAGTCAGTAGCTTCAATCATTTCTGGACGTTTTTCAATGGCAAAAATCAATGAATATTGTAAATGCACAAACAGTAATTTCTCCGCATTGCAAGGTGCAATTCTGAAATTTTTTGCTTTTTCCTGCTCCTCTTAGCATGATAAAGAAGATTCAAAGAGAGTGAGATGCCAGCTCCTTTCATTCAGTCAGTAGCTTCAATCATTTCTGGACGTTTTTCAATGGCAAAAATCAATGAATATTGTAAATGCACAAACAGTAATTTCTCCGCATTGCAAGGTGCAATTCTGAAATTTTTTGCTTTTTCCTGCTCCTCTTAGCATGATAAAGAAGATTCAAAGAGAGTGAGATGCCAGCTCCTTTCATTCAGTCAGTAGCTTCAATCATTTCTGGACGTTTTTCAATGGCAAAAATCAATGAATATTGTAAATGCACAAACAGTAATTTCTCCGCATTGCAAGGTGCAATTCTGAAATTTTTGCTTTTTCCTGCTCCTCTTAGCATGATAAAGAAGATTCAAAGAGAGTGAGGTGCCAGCTCCTTTCATTCAGTCAGTAGCTTCAAACATTTCTGGTATATGAATAACATGTTTTTCAATGGCAAAAATCAATGAATATTGTAAATGCACAAACAGTAATTTCTCCGCATTGCAAGGAGCAATTCTGAAATTTTTTGCTTTTTCCTGCTCCTCTTAGCATGATAAAGAAGATTCAAAGAGAGTGAGATGCCAGCTCCTTTCATTCAGTCAGTAGCTTCAATCATTTCTGGACGTTTTTCAATGGCAAAAATCAATGAATATTGTAAATGCACAAACTGTAATTTCTCCGCATTGCAAGGTGCAATTCTGAAATTTTTTGCTTTTTCCTGCTCCTCTTAGCATGATAAAGAAGATTCAAAGAGAGTGAGATGCCAGCTCTTTTCATTCAGTCAGTAGCTTCAATCATTTCTGGACGTTTTTCAATGGCAAAAATCAATGAATATTGTAAATGCACAAACAGTAATTTCTCCGCATTGCAAGGTGCAATTCTGAAATTTTTTGCTTTTTCCTGCTCCTCTTAGCATGATAAAGAAGATTCAAAGAGAGTGAGATGCCAGCTCCTTTCATTCAATCAGTAGCTTCAAACATTTCTGGTATATGAATAACATGATGTTTTTCAATGGCAAAAATCAATGAATATTGTAAATGCACAAACAGTAATTTCTCCGCATTGCAAGGTGCAATTCTGAAATTTTTTGCTTTTTCCTGCTCCTCTTAGCATGATAAAGAAGATTCAAAGAGAGTGAGATGCCAGCTCCTTTCATTCAGTCAGTAGCTTCAATCATTTCTGGACGTTTTTCAATGGCAAAAATCAATGAATATTGTAAATGCACAAACAGTAATTTCTCCGCATTGCAAGGTGCAATTCTGAAATTTTTTGCTTTTTCCTGCTCCTCTTAGCATGATAAAGAAGATTCAAAGAGAGTGAGATGCCAGCTCCTTACATTCATTCAGTAGCTTCAATCATTTCTGGTAAATGAATAACATGATGTTTTTCAATGGCAAAAATCAATGAATTTTGTAAATGCACAAACAGTAATTTCTCCGCATTGCAAGGCGCAATTCTGAAATTTTTTGCTTTTTCCTGCTCCTCTTAGCATGATAAAGAAGATTCAAAGAGAGTGAGATGCCAGCTCCTTTCATTCAGTCAGTAGCTTCAATCATTTCTGGACGTTTTTCAATGGCAAAAATCAATGAATATTGTAAATGCACAAACAGTAATTTTTCCGCATTGCAAGGTGCAATTCTGAAATTTTTTGCTTATTCCTGCTCCTCTTAGCATGATAAAGAAGATTCAAAGAGAGTGAGGTGCCAGCTCCTTTCATTCAGTCAGTAGCTTCAAACATTTCTGGTATATGAATAACGTTTTTCAATGGCAAAAATCAATGAATATTGTAAATGCACAAACAGTTATTTCTCCGCATTGCAAGGTGCAATTCTGAAATTTTTTGCTTTTTCCTGCTCCTCTTAGCATGATAAAGAAGATTCAAAGAGAGTGAGATGCCAGCTTCTTTCATTCAGTCAGTAGCTTCAATCATTTCTGGACGTTTTTCAATGGCAAAAATCAATGAATATTGTAAATGCACAAACAGTAATTTCTCCGCATTGCAAGGTGCAATTCTGAAATTTTTTGCTTTTTCCTGCTCCTCTTAGCATGATAAAGAAGATTCAAAGAGAGTGAGATGCCAGCTCCTTTCATTCAGTCAGTAGCTTCAATCATTTCTGGACGTTTTTCAATGGCAAAAATCAATGAATATTGTAAATGCACAAACAGTAATTTCTCCGCATTGCAAGGTGCAATTCTGAAATTTTTTGCTTTTTCCTGCTCCTCTTAGCATGATAAAGAAGATTCAAAGAGAGTGAGATGCCAGCTCCTTTCATTCAGTCAGTAGCTTCAATCATTTCTGGACGTTTTTCAATGGCAAAAATCAATGAATATTGTAAATGCACAAACAGTAATTTCTCCGCATTGCAAGGTGCAATTCTGAAATTTTTGCTTTTTCCTGCTCCTCTTAGCATGATAAAGAAGATTCAAAGAGAGTGAGGTGCCAGCTCCTTTCATTCAGTCAGTAGCTTCAAACATTTCTGGTATATGAATAACATGTTTTTCAATGGCAAAAATCAATGAATATTGTAAATGCACAAACAGTAATTTCTCCGCATTGCAAGGAGCAATTCTGAAATTTTTTGCTTTTTCCTGCTCCTCTTAGCATGATAAAGAAGATTCAAAGAGAGTGAGATGCCAGCTCCTTTCATTCAGTCAGTAGCTTCAATCATTTCTGGACGTTTTTCAATGGCAAAAATCAATGAATATTGTAAATGCACAAACTGTAATTTCTCCGCATTGCAAGGTGCAATTCTAAAATTTTTTGCTTTTTCCTGCTCCTCTTAGCATGATAAAGAAGATTCAAAGAGAGTGAGATGCCAGCTCTTTTCATTCAGTCAGTAGCTTCAATCATTTCTGGACGTTTTTCAATGGCAAAAATCAATGAATATTGTAAATGCACAAACAGTAATTTCTCCGCATTGCAAGGTGCAATTCTGAAATTTTTTGCTTTTTCCTGCTCCTCTTAGCATGATAAAGAAGATTCAAAGAGAGTGAGATGCCAGCTCCTTTCATTCAATCAGTAGCTTCAAACATTTCTGGTATATGAATAACATGATGTTTTTCAATGGCAAAAATCAATGAATATTGTAAATGCACAAACAGTAATTTCTCCGCATTGCAAGGTGCAATTCTGAAATTTTTTGCTTTTTCCTGCTCCTCTTAGCATGATAAAGAAGATTCAAAGAGAGTGAGATGCCAGCTCCTTTCATTCAGTCAGTAGCTTCAAACATTTCTGGTATATGAATAACGTTTTTCAATGGCAAAAATCAATGAATATTGTAAATGCACAAACAGTTATTTCTCCGCATTGCAAGGTGCAATTCTGAAATTTTTTGCTTTTTCCTGCTCCTCTTAGCATGATAAAGAAGATTCAAAGAGAGTGAGATGCCAGCTCCTTTCATTCAGTCAGTAGCTTCAATCATTTCTGGACGTTTTTCAATGGCAAAAATCAATGAATATTGTAAATGCACAAACAGTAATTTCTCCGCATTGCAAGGTGCAATTCTGAAATTTTTTGCTTTTTCCTGCTCCTCTTAGCATGATAAAGAAGATTCAAAGAGAGTGAGATGCCAGCTCCTTACATTCATTCAGTAGCTTCAATCATTTCTGGTAAATGAATAACATGATGTTTTTCAATGGCAAAAATCAATGAATTTTGTAAATGCACAAACAGTAATTTCTCCGCATTGCAAGGCGCAATTCTGAAATTTTTTGCTTTGTCCTGCTCCTCTTAGCATGATAAAGAAGATTCAAAGAGAGTGAGATGCCAGCTCCTTTCATTCAGTCAGTAGCTTCAATCATTTCTGGACGTTTTTCAATGGCAAAAATCAATGAATATTGTAAATGCACAAACAGTAATTTTTCCGCATTGCAAGGTGCAATTCTGAAATTTTTTGCTTATTCCTGCTCCTCTTAGCATGATAAAGAAGATTCAAAGAGAGTGAGGTGCCAGCTCCTTTCATTCAGTCAGTAGCTTCAAACATTTCTGGTATATGAATAACGTTTTTCAATGGCAAAAATCAATGAATATTGTAAATGCACAAACAGTTATTTCTCCGCATTGCAAGGTGCAATTCTGAAATTTTTTGCTTTTTCCTGCTCCTCTTAGCATGATAAAGAAGATTCAAAGAGAGTGAGATGCCAGCTCCTTTCATTCAGTCAGTAGCTTCAATCATTTCTGGACGTTTTTCAATGGCAAAAATCAATGAATATTGTAAATGCACAAACAGTAATTTCTCCGCATTGCAAGGTGCAATTCTGAAATTTTTTGCTTTTTCCTGCTCCTCTTAGCATGATAAAGAAGATTCAAAGAGAGTGAGATGCCAGCTCCTTTCATTCAGTCAGTAGCTTCAATCATTTCTGGACGTTTTTCAATGGCAAAAATCAATGAATATTGTAAATGCACAAACAGTAATTTCTCCGCATTGCAAGGTGCAATTCTGAAATTTTTTGCTTTTTCCTGCTCCTCTTAGCATGATAAAGAAGATTCAAAGAGAGTGAGATGCCAGCTCCTTTCATTCAGTCAGTAGCTTCAATCATTTCTGGACGTTTTTCAATGGCAAAAATCAATGAATATTGTAAATGCACAAACAGTAATTTCTCCGCATTGCAAGGTGCAATTCTGAAATTTTTGCTTTTTCCTGCTCCTCTTAGCATGATAAAGAAGATTCAAAGAGAGTGAGGTGCCAGCTCCTTTCATTCAGTCAGTAGCTTCAAACATTTCTGGTATATGAATAACATGTTTTTCAATGGCAAAAATCAATGAATATTGTAAATGCACAAACAGTAATTTCTCCGCATTGCAAGGAGCAATTCTGAAATTTTTTGCTTTTTCCTGCTCCTCTTAGCATGATAAAGAAGATTCAAAGAGAGTGAGATGCCAGCTCCTTTCATTCAGTCAGTAGCTTCAATCATTTCTGGATGTTTTTCAATGGCAAAAATCAATGAATATTGTAAATGCACAAACTGTAATTTCTCCGCATTGCAAGGTGCAATTCTAAAATTTTTTGCTTTTTCCTGCTCCTCTTAGCATGATAAAGAAGATTCAAAGAGAGTGAGATGCCAGCTCTTTTCATTCAGTCAGTAGCTTCAATCATTTCTGGACGTTTTTCAATGGCAAAAATCAATGAATATTGTAAATGCACAAACAGTAATTTCTCCGCATTGCAAGGTGCAATTCTGAAATTTTTTGCTTTTTCCTGCTCCTCTTAGCATGATAAAGAAGATTCAAAGAGAGTGAGATGCCAGCTCCTTTCATTCAATCAGTAGCTTCAAACATTTCTGGTATATGAATAACATGATGTTTTTCAATGGCAAAAATCAATGAATATTGTAAATGCACAAACAGTAATTTCTCCGCATTGCAAGGTGCAATTCTGAAATTTTTTGCTTTTTCCTGCTCCTCTTAGCATGATAAAGAAGATTCAAAGAGAGTGAGATGCCAGCTCCTTTCATTCAGTCAGTAGCTTCAATCATTTCTGGACGTTTTTCAATGGCAAAAATCAATGAATATTGTAAATGCACAAACAGTAATTTCTCCGCATTGCAAGGTGCAATTCTGAAATTTTTTGCTTTTTCCTGCTCCTCTTAGCATGATAAAGAAGATTCAAAGAGAGTGAGGTGCCAGCTCCTTTCATTCAGTCAGTAGCTTCAAACATTTCTGGTATATGAATAACATGTTTTTCAATGGCAAAAATCAATGAATATTGTAAATGCACAAACTGTAATTTCTCCGCATTGCAAGGTGCAATTCTGAAATTTTTTGCTTTTTCCTGCTCCTCTTAGCATGATAAAGAAAATTCAAAGAGAGTGAGATGCCAGCTCCTTTCATTCAGTCAGTAGCTTCAATCATTTCTGGACGTTTTTCAATGGCAAAAATCAATGAATATTGTAAATGCACAAACAGTAATTTCTCCGCATTGCAAGGTGCAATTCTGAAATTTTTTGCTTTTTCCTGCTCCTCTTAGCATGATAAAGAAGATTCAAAGAGAGTGAGATGCCAGCTCCTTTCATTCAGTCAGTAGCTTCAATCATTTCTGGACGTTTTTCAATGGCAAAAATCAATGAATATTGTAAATGCACAAACTGTAATTTCTCCGCATTGTAAGGTGCAATTCTGAAATTTTTTGCTTTTTCCTGCTCCTCTTAGCATGATAAAGAAGATTCAAAGAGAGTGAGATGCCAGCTCCTTTCATTCAGTCAGTAGCTTCAATCATTTCTGGACGTTTTTCAATGGCAAAAATCAATGAATATTGTAAATGCACAAACAGTAATTTCTCCGCATTGCAAGGTGCAATTCTGAAATTTTTTGCTTTTTCCTGCTCCCCTTAGCATGATAAAGAAGATTCAAAGAGAGTGAGATGCCAGCTCCTTTCATTCAGTCAGTAGCTTCAATCATTTCTGGACGTTTTTCAATGGCAAAAATCAATGAATATTGTAAATGCACAAACAGAAATTTCTCCGCATTGCAAGGTGCAATTCTGAAATTTTTTGCTTTTTCCTGCTCCTCTTAGCATGATAAAGAAGATTCAAAGAGAGTGAGATGCCAGCTCCTTTCATTCAGTCAGTAGCTTCAATCATTTCTGGTATATGAATAACATGATGTTTTTCAATGGCAAAAATCAATGAATATTGTAAATGCACAAACAGTAATTTCTCCGCATTGCAAGGTGCAATTCTGAAATTTTTTGCTTTTTCCTGCTCCTCTTAGCATGATAAAGAAGATTCAAAGAGAGTGAGATGCCAGCTCCTTTCATTCAGTCAGTAGCTTCAATCATTTCTGGACGTTTTTCAATGGCAAAAATCAATGAATATTGTAAATGCACAAACAGTAATTTCTCCGCATTGCAAGGTGCAATTCTGAAATTTTTTGCTTTTTCCTGCTCCTCTTAGCATGATAAAGAAGATTCAAAGAGAGTGAGGTGCCAGCTCCTTTCATTCAGTCAGTAGCTTCAAACATTTCTGGTATATGAATAACATGTTTTTCAATGGCAAAAATCAATGAATATTGTAAATGCACAAACAGTAATTTCTCCGCATTGCAAGGAGCAATTCTGAAATTTTTTGCTTTTTCCTGCTCCTCTTAGCATGATAAAGAAGATTCAAAGAGAGTGAGATGCCAGCTCCTTTCATTCAGTCAGTAGCTTCAATCATTTCTGGACGTTTTTCAATGGCAAAAATCAATGAATATTGTAAATGCACAAACTGTAATTTCTCCGCATTGCAAGGTGCAATTCTGAAATTTTTTGCTTTTTCCTGCTCCTCTTAGCATGATAAAGAAGATTCAAAGAGAGTGAGATGCCAGCTCCTTTCATTCAGTCAGTAGCTTCAATCATTTCTGGACGTTTTTCAATGGCAAAAATCAATGAATATTGTAAATGCACAAACAGTAATTTCTCCGCATTGCAAGGTGCAATTCTGAAATTTTTTGCTTTTTCCTGCTCCTCTTAGCATGATAAAGAAGATTCAAAGAGAGTGAGATGCCAGCTCCTTTCATTCAGTCAGTAGCTTCAAACATTTCTGGTATATGAATAACATGATGTTTTTCAATGGCAAAAATTAATGAATATTGTAAATGCACAAACAGTAATTTCTCCGCATTGCAAGGTGCAATTCTGAAATTTTTTGCTTTTTCCAGCTCCTCTTAGCATGATAAAGAAGATTCAAAGAGAGTGAGATGCCAGCTCCTTTCATTCAGTCAGTAGCTTCAATCATTTCTGGACGTTTTTCAATGGCAAAAATCAATGAATATTGTAAATGCACAAACAGTAATTTCTCCGCATTGCAAGGTGCAATTCTGAAATTTTTTGCTTTATCCTGCTCCTCTTAGCATGATAAAGAAGATTCAAAGAGAGTGAGGTGCCAGCTCCTTTCATTCAGTCAGTAGCTTCAAACATTTCTGGTATATGAATAACATGTTTTTCAATGGCAAAAATCAATGAATATTGTAAATGCACAAACAGTAATTTCTCCGCATTGCAAGGTGCAATTCTGAAATTTTTTGCTTTTTCCTGCTCCTCTTAGCATGATAAAGAAAATTCAAAGAGAGTGAGATGCCAGCTCCTTTCATTCAGTCAGTAGCTTCAATCATTTCTGGACGTTTTTCAATGGCAAAAATCAATGAATATTGTAAATGCACAAACAGTAATTTCTCCGCATTGCAAGGTGCAATTCTGAAATTTTTTGCTTTTTCCTGCTCCTCTTAGCATGATAAAGAAGATTCAAAGAGAGTGAGATGCCAGCTCCTTTCATTCAGTCAGTAGCTTCAATCATTTCTGGACGTTTTTCAATGGCAAAAATCAATGAATATTGTTAATGCACAAACTGTAATTTCTCCGCATTGTAAGGTGCAATTCTGAAATTTTTTGCTTTTTCCTGCTCCTCTTAGCATGATAAAGAAGATTCAAAGAGAGTGAGATGCCAGCTCCTTTCATTCAGTCAGTAGCTTCAATCATTTCTGGACGTTTTTCAATGGCAAAAATCAATGAATATTGTAAATGCACAAACTGTAATTTCTCCGCATTGTAAGGTGCAATTCTGAAATTTTTTGCTTTTTCCTGCTCCTCTTAGCATGATAAAGAAGATTCAAAGAGAGTGAGATGCCAGCTCCTTTCATTCAGTCAGTAGCTTCAATCATTTCTGGACGTTTTTCAATGGCAAAAATCAATGAATATTGTAAATGCACAAACAGTAATTTCTCCGCATTGCAAGGTGCAATTCTGAAATTTTTTGCTTTTTCCTGCTCCTCTTAGCATGATAAAGAAGATTCAAATAGAGTGAGATGCCAGCTCCTTTCATTCAGTCAGTAGCTTCAAACATTTCTGGTATATGAATAACATGATGTTTTTCAATGGCAAAAATCAATGAATATTGTAAATGCACAAACAGTAATTTCTCCGCATTGCAAGGTGCAATTCTGAAATTTTTTGCTTTTTCCTGCTCCTCTTAGCATGATAAAGAAGATTCAAAGAGAGTGAGATGCCAGCTCCTTTCATTCAGTCAGTAGCTTCAAACATTTCTGGTATATGAATAACATGATGTTTTTCAATGGCAAAAATCAATGAATATTGTAAATGCACAAACAGTAATTTCTCCGCATTGCAAGGTGCAAGTCTGAAATTTTTTGCTTTTTCCTGCTCCTCTTAGCATGATAAAGAAGATTCAAAGAGAGTGAGATGCCAGCTACTTTCATTCAGTCAGTAGCTTCAATCATTTCTGGACGTTTTTCAATGGTAAAAATCAATGAATATTGTAAATGCACAAACAGTAATTTCTCCGCATTGCAAGGTGCAATTCTGAAATTTTTTGCTTTTTCCCGCTCCTCTTAGCATGATAAAGAAGATTCAAAGAGAGTGAGATGCCAGCTCCTTTCATTCAGTCAGTAGCTTCAATCATTTCTGGACGTTTTTCAATGGCAAAAATCAATGAATATTGTAAATGCACAAACAGTAATTTCTCCGCATTGCAAGGTGCAATTCTGAAATTTTTTGCTTTTTCCTGCTCCTCTTAGCATGATAAAGAAGATTCAAAGAGAGTGAGATGCCAGCTCCTTTCATTCAGTCAGTAGCTTCAATCATTTCTGGTAAATGAATAACATGATGTTTTTCAATGGCAAAAATCAATGAATTTTGTAAATGCACAAACAGTAATTTCTCCGCATTGCAAGGCGCAATTCTGAAATTGTTTGCTTTTTCCTGCTCCTCTTAGCATGGTAAAGAAGATTCAAAGAGAGTGAGATGCCAGCTCCTTTCATTCAGTCAGTAGCTTCAATCATTTCTGGACGTTTTTCAATGGCAAAAATCAATGAATATTGTAAATGCACAAACAGTAATTTCTCCGCATTGCAAGGTGCAATTCTGAAATTTTTTGCTTTTTCCTGCTCCTCTTAGCATGATAAAGAAGATTCAAAGTGAGTGAGATGCCAGCTCCTTTCATTCAGTCAGTAGCTTCAATCATTTCTGGACGTTTTTCAATGGCAAAAATCAATGAATATTGTAAATGTACAAACAGTAATTTCTCCGCATTGCAAGGTGCAATTCTGAAATTTTTTGCTTTTTCCTGCTCCTCTTAGCATGATAAAGAAGATTCAAAGAGAGTGAGGTTCCAGCTCCTTTCATTCAGTCAGTAGCTTCAAACATTTCTGGTATATGAATAACATGTTTTTCAATGGCAAAAATCAATGAATATTGTAAATGCACAAACAGTAATTTCTCCGCATTGCAAGGTGCAATTCTGAAATTTTTTGCTTTTTCCTGCTCCTCTTAACTTGATAAAGAAGATTCAAAGAGAGTGAGATGCCAGCTCCTTTCATTCAGTCAGTAGCTTCAATCATTTCTGGACGTTTTTCAATGGCAAAAATCAATGAATATTGTAAATGCACAAACTGTAATTTCTCCGCATTGTAAGGTGCAATTCTGAAATTTTTTGCTTTTTCCTGCTCCTCTTAGCATGATAAAGAAGATTCAAAGAGAGTGAGATGCCAGCTCCTTTCATTCAGTCAGTAGCTTCAATCATTTCTGGACGTTTTTCAATGGCAAAAATCAATGAATATTGTAAATGCACAAACAGTAATTTCTCCGCATTGCAAGGTGCAATTCTGAAATTTTTTGCTTTTTCCTGCTCCTCTTAGCATGATAAAGAAGATTCAAAGAGAGTGAGATGCCAGCTCCTTTCATTCAGTCAGTAGCTTCAAACATTTCTGGTATATGAATAACATGATGTTTTTCAATGGCAAAAATCAATGAATATTGTAAATGCACAAACAGTAATTTCTCCGCATTGCAAGGTGCAAGTCTGAAATTTTTTGCTTTTTCCTGCTCCTCTTAGCATGATAAAGAAGATTCAAAGAGAGTGAGATGCCAGCTACTTTCATTCAGTCAGTAGCTTCAATCATTTCTGGATGTTTTTCAATGGTAAAAATCAATGAATATTGTAAATGCACAAACAGTAATTTCTCCGCATTGCAAGGTGCAATTCTGAAATTTTTTGCTTTTTCCTGCTCCTCTTAGCATGATAAAGAAGATTCAAAGAGAGTGAGATGCCAGCTCCTTTCATTCAGTCAGTAGCTTCAATCATTTCTGGACGTTTTTCAATGGCAAAAATCAATGAATATTGTAAATGCACAAACAGTAATTTCTTCGCATTGCAAGGTGCAATTCTGAAATGTTTTGCTTTTTCCTGCTCCTCTTAGCATGATAAAGAAGATTCAAAGAGAGTGAGATGCCAGCTCCTTTCATTCAGTCAGTAGCTTCAATCATTTCTGGTAAATGAATAACATGATGTTTTTCAATGGCAAAAATCAATGAATTTTGTAAATGCACAAACAGTAATTTCTCCGCATTGCAAGGCGCAATTCTGAAATTTTTTGCTTTTTCCTGCTCCTCTTAGCATGATAAAGAAGATTCAAAGAGAGTGAGATGCCAGCTCCTTTCATTCAGTCAGTAGCTTCAATCATTTCTGGACGTTTTTCAATGGCAAAAATCAATGAATATTGTAAATGCACAAACAGTAATTTCTCCGCATTGCAAGGTGCAATTCTGAAATTTTTTGCTTTTTCCTGCTCCTCTTAGCATGATAAAGAAGATTCAAAGAGAGTGAGATGCCAGCTCCTTTCATTCAGTCAGTAGCTTCAATCATTTCTGGACGTTTTTCAATGGCAAAAGTCAATGAATATTGTAAATGCACAAACTGTAATTTCTTCGCATTGCAAGGTGCAATTCTGAAATTTTTTGCTTTTCCTGCTCCTCTTAGCATGATAAAGAAGATTCATAGAGAGTGAGATGCCAGCTCCTTTCATTCAGTCAGTAGCTTCAATCATTTCTGGACGTTTTTCAATGGCAAAAATCAATGAATATTGTAATTGCACAAACAGTAATTTCTCCGCATTGCAAGGTGCAATTCTGAAATTTTTTGCTTTTTCCTGCTCCTCTTAGCATGATAAAGAAGATTCAAAGAGAGTGAGATGCCAGCTCCTTTCATTCAGTCAGTAGCTTCAAACATTTCTGGTATATGAATAACATGATGTTTTTCAATGGCAAAAATCAATGAATATTGTAAATGCACAAACAGTAATTTCTCCGCATTGCAAGGTGCAATTCTGAAATTTTTTGCTTTTTCCTGCTCCTCTTAGCATGATAAAGAAGATTCAAAGAGAGTGAGATGCCAGCTCCTTTCATTCAGTCAGTAGCTTCAATCATTTCTGGACGTTTTTCAATGGCAAAAATCAATGAATATTGTAAATGCACAAACAGTAATTTCTCCGCATTGCAAGGTGCAATTCTGAAATTTTTTGCTTTTTCCTGCTCCTCTTAGCATGATAAAGAAGATTCAAAGAGAGTGAGATGCCAGCTCCTTTCATTCAGTCAGTAGCTTCAATCATTTCTGGACGTTTTTCAATGGCAAAAATCAATGAATATTGTAAATGCACAAACTGTAATTTCTCCGCATTGTAAGGTGCAATTCTGAAATTTTTTGCTTTTTCCTGCTTCTCTTAGCATGATAAAGAAGATTCAAAGAGAGTGAGATGCCAGCTCCTTTCATTCAGTCAGTAGCTTCAATCATTTCTGGACGTTTTTCAATGGCAAAAATCAATGAATATTGTAAATGCACAAACAGTAATTTCTCCGCATTGCAAGGTGCAATTCTGAAATTTTTTGCTTTTTCCTGCTCCTCTTAGCATGATAAAGAAGATTCAAAGAGAGTGAGATGCCAGCTCCTTTCATTCAGTCAGTAGCTTCAAACATTTCTGGTATATGAATAACATGATGTTTTTCAATGGCAAAAATCAATGAATATTGTAAATGCACAAACAGTAATTTCTCCGCATTGCAAGGTGCAAGTCTGAAATTTTTTGCTTTTTCCTGCTCCTCTTAGCATGATAAAGAAGATTCAAAGAGAGTGAGATGCCAGCTACTTTCATTCAGTCAGTAGCTTCAATCATTTCTGGACGTTTTTCAATGGTAAAAATCAATGAATATTGTAAATGCACAAACAGTAATTTCTCCGCATTGCAAGGTGCAATTCTGAAATTTTTTGCTTTTTCCTGCTCCTCTTAGCATGATAAAGAAGATTCAAAGAGAGTGAGATGCCAGCTCCTTTCATTCAGTCAGTAGCTTCAATCATTTCTGGACGTTTTTCAATGGCAAAAATCAATGAATATTGTAAATGCACAAACAGTAATTTCTCCGCATTGCAAGGTGCAATTCTGAAATTTTTTGCTTTTTCCTGCTCCTCTTAGCATGATAAAGAAGTTTCAAAGAGAGTGAGATGCCAGCTCCTTTCATTCAGTCAGTAGCTTCAATCATTTCTGGTAAATGAATAACATGATGTTTTTCAATGGCAAAAATCAATGAATTTTGTAAATGCACAAACACTAATTTCTCCGCATTGCAAGGCGCAATTCTGAAATTTTTTGCTTTTTCCTGCTCCTCTTAGCATGATAAAGAAGATTCAAAGAGAGTGAGATGCCAGCTCCTTTCATTCAGTCAGTAGCTTCAATCATTTCTGAACGTTTTTCAATGGCAAAAATCAATGAATATTGTAAATGCACAAACAGTAATTTCTCCGCATTGCAAGGTGCAATTCTGAAATTTTTTGCTTTTTCCTGCTCCTCTTAGCATGATAAAGAAGATTCAAAGAGAGTGAGATGCCAGCTCCTTTCATTCAGTCAGTAGCTTCAATCATTTCTGGACGTTTTTCAATGGCAAAAATCAATGAATATTGTAAATGCACAAACAGTAATTTCTCCGCATTGCAAGGTGCAATTCTGAAATTTTTTGCTTTATCCTGCTCCTCTTAGCATGATAAAGAAGATTCAAAGAGAGTGAGGTGCCAGCTCCTTTCATTCAGTCAGTAGCTTCAAACATTTCTGGTATATGAATAACATGTTTTTCAATGGCAAAAATCAATGAATATTGTAAATGCACAAACAGTAATTTCTCCGCATTGCAAGGTGCAATTCTGAAATTTTTTGCTTTTTCCTGCTCCTCTTAGCATGATAAAGAAAATTCAAAGAGAGTGAGATGCCAGCTCCTTTCATTCAGTCAGTAGCTTCAATCATTTCTGGACGTTTTTCAATGGCAAAAATCAATGAATATTGTAAATGCACAAACAGTAATTTCTCCGCATTGCAAGGTGCAATTCTGAAATTTTTTGCTTTTTCCTGCTCCTCTTAGCATGATAAAGAAGATTCAAAGAGAGTGAGATGCCAGCTCCTTTCATTCAGTCAGTAGCTTCAATCATTTCTGGACGTTTTTCAATGGCAAAAATCAATGAATATTGTAAATGCACAAACTGTAATTTCTCCGCATTGTAAGGTGCAATTCTGAAATTTTTTGCTTTTTCCTGCTCCTCTTAGCATGATAAAGAAGATTCAAAGAGAGTGAGATGCCAGCTCCTTTCATTCAGTCAGTAGCTTCAATCATTTCTGGACGTTTTTCAATGGCAAAAATCAATGAATATTGTAAATGCACAAACTGTAATTTCTCCGCATTGTAAGGTGCAATTCTGAAATTTTTTGCTTTTTCCTGCTCCTCTTAGCATGATAAAGAAGATTCAAAGAGAGTGAGATGCCAGCTCCTTTCATTCAGTCAGTAGCTTCAATCATTTCTGGACGTTTTTCAATGGCAAAAATCAATGAATATTGTAAATGCACAAACAGTAATTTCTCCGCATTGCAAGGTGCAATTCTGAAATTTTTTGCTTTTTCCTGCTCCTCTTAGCATGATAAAGAAGATTCAAATAGAGTGAGATGCCAGCTCCTTTCATTCAGTCAGTAGCTTCAAACATTTCTGGTATATGAATAACATGATGTTTTTCAATGGCAAAAATCAATGAATATTGTAAATGCACAAACAGTAATTTCTCCGCATTGCAAGGTGCAATTCTGAAATTTTTTGCTTTTTCCTGCTCCTCTTAGCATGATAAAGAAGATTCAAAGAGAGTGAGATGCCAGCTCCTTTCATTCAGTCAGTAGCTTCAAACATTTCTGGTATATGAATAACATGATGTTTTTCAATGGCAAAAATCAATGAATATTGTAAATGCACAAACAGTAATTTCTCCGCATTGCAAGGTGCAAGTCTGAAATTTTTTGCTTTTTCCTGCTCCTCTTAGCATGATAAAGAAGATTCAAAGAGAGTGAGATGCCAGCTACTTTCATTCAGTCAGTAGCTTCAATCATTTCTGGACGTTTTTCAATGGTAAAAATCAATGAATATTGTAAATGCACAAACAGTAATTTCTCCGCATTGCAAGGTGCAATTCTGAAATTTTTTGCTTTTTCCCGCTCCTCTTAGCATGATAAAGAAGATTCAAAGAGAGTGAGATGCCAGCTCCTTTCATTCAGTCAGTAGCTTCAATCATTTCTGGACGTTTTTCAATGGCAAAAATCAATGAATATTGTAAATGCACAAACAGTAATTTCTCCGCATTGCAAGGTGCAATTCTGAAATTTTTTGCTTTTTCCTGCTCCTCTTAGCATGATAAAGAAGATTCAAAGAGAGTGAGATGCCAGCTCCTTTCATTCAGTCAGTAGCTTCAATCATTTCTGGTAAATGAATAACATGATGTTTTTCAATGGCAAAAATCAATGAATTTTGTAAATGCACAAACAGTAATTTCTCCGCATTGCAAGGCGCAATTCTGAAATTGTTTGCTTTTTCCTGCTCCTCTTAGCATGGTAAAGAAGATTCAAAGAGAGTGAGATGCCAGCTCCTTTCATTCAGTCAGTAGCTTCAATCATTTCTGGACGTTTTTCAATGGCAAAAATCAATGAATATTGTAAATGCACAAACAGTAATTTCTCCGCATTGCAAGGTGCAATTCTGAAATTTTTTGCTTTTTCCTGCTCCTCTTAGCATGATAAAGAAGATTCAAAGTGAGTGAGATGCCAGCTCCTTTCATTCAGTCAGTAGCTTCAATCATTTCTGGACGTTTTTCAATGGCAAAAATCAATGAATATTGTAAATGTACAAACAGTAATTTCTCCGCATTGCAAGGTGCAATTCTGAAATTTTTTGCTTTTTCCTGCTCCTCTTAGCATGATAAAGAAGATTCAAAGAGAGTGAGGTTCCAGCTCCTTTCATTCAGTCAGTAGCTTCAAACATTTCTGGTATATGAATAACATGTTTTTCAATGGCAAAAATCAATGAATATTGTAAATGCACAAACAGTAATTTCTCCGCATTGCAAGGTGCAATTCTGAAATTTTTTGCTTTTTCCTGCTCCTCTTAACTTGATAAAGAAGATTCAAAGAGAGTGAGATGCCAGCTCCTTTCATTCAGTCAGTAGCTTCAATCATTTCTGGACGTTTTTCAATGGCAAAAATCAATGAATATTGTAAATGCACAAACTGTAATTTCTCCGCATTGTAAGGTGCAATTCTGAAATTTTTTGCTTTTTCCTGCTCCTCTTAGCATGATAAAGAAGATTCAAAGAGAGTGAGATGCCAGCTCCTTTCATTCAGTCAGTAGCTTCAATCATTTCTGGACGTTTTTCAATGGCAAAAATCAATGAATATTGTAAATGCACAAACAGTAATTTCTCCGCATTGCAAGGTGCAATTCTGAAATTTTTTGCTTTTTCCTGCTCCTCTTAGCATGATAAAGAAGATTCAAAGAGAGTGAGATGCCAGCTCCTTTCATTCAGTCAGTAGCTTCAAACATTTCTGGTATATGAATAACATGATGTTTTTCAATGGCAAAAATCAATGAATATTGTAAATGCACAAACAGTAATTTCTCCGCATTGCAAGGTGCAAGTCTGAAATTTTTTGCTTTTTCCTGCTCCTCTTAGCATGATAAAGAAGATTCAAAGAGAGTGAGATGCCAGCTACTTTCATTCAGTCAGTAGCTTCAATCATTTCTGGATGTTTTTCAATGGTAAAAATCAATGAATATTGTAAATGCACAAACAGTAATTTCTCCGCATTGCAAGGTGCAATTCTGAAATTTTTTGCTTTTTCCTGCTCCTCTTAGCATGATAAAGAAGATTCAAAGAGAGTGAGATGCCAGCTCCTTTCATTCAGTCAGTAGCTTCAATCATTTCTGGACGTTTTTCAATGGCAAAAATCAATGAATATTGTAAATGCACAAACAGTAATTTCTTCGCATTGCAAGGTGCAATTCTGAAATGTTTTGCTTTTTCCTGCTCCTCTTAGCATGATAAAGAAGATTCAAAGAGAGTGAGATGCCAGCTCCTTTCATTCAGTCAGTAGCTTCAATCATTTCTGGTAAATGAATAACATGATGTTTTTCAATGGCAAAAATCAATGAATTTTGTAAATGCACAAACAGTAATTTCTCCGCATTGCAAGGCGCAATTCTGAAATTTTTTGCTTTTTCCTGCTCCTCTTAGCATGATAAAGAAGATTCAAAGAGAGTGAGATGCCAGCTCCTTTCATTCAGTCAGTAGCTTCAATCATTTCTGGACGTTTTTCAATGGCAAAAATCAATGAATATTGTAAATGCACAAACAGTAATTTCTCCGCATTGCAAGGTGCAATTCTGAAATTTTTTGCTTTTTCCTGCTCCTCTTAGCATGATAAAGAAGATTCAAAGAGAGTGAGATGCCAGCTCCTTTCATTCAGTCAGTAGCTTCAATCATTTCTGGACGTTTTTCAATGGCAAAAGTCAATGAATATTGTAAATGCACAAACTGTAATTTCTTCGCATTGCAAGGTGCAATTCTGAAATTTTTTGCTTTTCCTGCTCCTCTTAGCATGATAAAGAAGATTCATAGAGAGTGAGATGCCAGCTCCTTTCATTCAGTCAGTAGCTTCAATCATTTCTGGACGTTTTTCAATGGCAAAAATCAATGAATATTGTAATTGCACAAACAGTAATTTCTCCGCATTGCAAGGTGCAATTCTGAAATTTTTTGCTTTTTCCTGCTCCTCTTAGCATGATAAAGAAGATTCAAAGAGAGTGAGATGCCAGCTCCTTTCATTCAGTCAGTAGCTTCAAACATTTCTGGTATATGAATAACATGATGTTTTTCAATGGCAAAAATCAATGAATATTGTAAATGCACAAACAGTAATTTCTCCGCATTGCAAGGTGCAATTCTGAAATTTTTTGCTTTTTCCTGCTCCTCTTAGCATGATAAAGAAGATTCAAAGAGAGTGAGATGCCAGCTCCTTTCATTCAGTCAGTAGCTTCAATCATTTCTGGACGTTTTTCAATGGCAAAAATCAATGAATATTGTAAATGCACAAACAGTAATTTCTCCGCATTGCAAGGTGCAATTCTGAAATTTTTTGCTTTTTCCTGCTCCTCTTAGCATGATAAAGAAGATTCAAAGAGAGTGAGATGCCAGCTCCTTTCATTCAGTCAGTAGCTTCAATCATTTCTGGACGTTTTTCAATGGCAAAAATCAATGAATATTGTAAATGCACAAACTGTAATTTCTCCGCATTGTAAGGTGCAATTCTGAAATTTTTTGCTTTTTCCTGCTTCTCTTAGCATGATAAAGAAGATTCAAAGAGAGTGAGATGCCAGCTCCTTTCATTCAGTCAGTAGCTTCAATCATTTCTGGATGTTTTTCAATGGCAAAAATCAATGAATATTGTAAATGCACAAACAGTAATTTCTCCGCATTGCAAGGTGCAATTCTGAAATTTTTTGCTTTTTCCTGCTCCTCTTAGCATGATAAAGAAGATTCAAAGAGAGTGAGATGCCAGCTCCTTTCATTCAGTCAGTAGCTTCAAACATTTCTGGTATATGAATAACATGATGTTTTTCAATGGCAAAAATCAATGAATATTGTAAATGCACAAACAGTAATTTCTCCGCATTGCAAGGTGCAAGTCTGAAATTTTTTGCTTTTTCCTGCTCCTCTTAGCATGATAAAGAAGATTCAAAGAGAGTGAGATGCCAGCTACTTTCATTCAGTCAGTAGCTTCAATCATTTCTGGACGTTTTTCAATGGTAAAAATCAATGAATATTGTAAATGCACAAACAGTAATTTCTCCGCATTGCAAGGTGCAATTCTGAAATTTTTTGCTTTTTCCTGCTCCTCTTAGCATGATAAAGAAGATTCAAAGAGAGTGAGATGCCAGCTCCTTTCATTCAGTCAGTAGCTTCAATCATTTCTGGACGTTTTTCAATGGCAAAAATCAATGAATATTGTAAATGCACAAACAGTAATTTCTCCGCATTGCAAGGTGCAATTCTGAAATTTTTTGCTTTTTCCTGCTCCTCTTAGCATGATAAAGAAGTTTCAAAGAGAGTGAGATGCCAGCTCCTTTCATTCAGTCAGTAGCTTCAATCATTTCTGGTAAATGAATAACATGATGTTTTTCAATGGCAAAAATCAATGAATTTTGTAAATGCACAAACACTAATTTCTCCGCATTGCAAGGCGCAATTCTGAAATTTTTTGCTTTTTCCTGCTCCTCTTAGCATGATAAAGAAGATTCAAAGAGAGTGAGATGCCAGCTCCTTTCATTCAGTCAGTAGCTTCAATCATTTCTGAACGTTTTTCAATGGCAAAAATCAATGAATATTGTAAATGCACAAACAGTAATTTCTCCGCATTGCAAGGTGCAATTCTGAAATTTTTTGCTTTTTCCTGCTCCTCTTAGCATGATAAAGAAGATTCAAAGAGAGTGAGATGCCAGCTCCTTTCATTCAGTCAGTAGCTTCAATCATTTCTGGACGTTTTTCAATGGCAAAAATCAATGAATATTGTAAATGCACAAACAGTAATTTCTCCGCATTGCAAGGTGCAATTCTGAAATTTTTTGCTTTTTCCTGCTCCTCTTAGCATGATAAAGAAGATTCAAAGAGAGTGAGATGCCAGCTCCTTTCATTCAGTCAGTAGCTTCAAACATTTCTGGTATATGAATAACATGTTTTTCAATGGCAAAAATCAATGAATATTGTAAATGCACAAACAGTAATTTCTCCGCATTGCAAGGAGCAATTCTGAAATTTTTTGCTTTTTCCTGCTCCTCTTAGCATGATAAAGAAGATTCAAAGAGAGTGAGATGCCAGCTCCTTTCATTCAGTCAGTAGCTTCAATCATTTCTGGACGTTTTTCAATGGCAAAAATCAATGAATATTGTAAATGCACAAACAGTAATTTCTCCGCATTGCAAGGTGCAATTCTGAAATTTTTTGCTTTTTCCTGCTCCTCTTAGCATGATAAAGAAGATTCAAAGAGAGTGAGATGCCAGCTCCTTTCATTCAGTCAGTAGCTTCAATCATTTCTGGACGTTTTTCAATGGCAAAAATCAATGAATATTGTAAATGCACAAACTGTAATTTCTCCGCATTGCAAGGTGCAATTCTGAAATTTTTTGCTTTTTCCTGCTCCTCTTAGCATGATAAAGAAGATTCAAAGAGAGTGAGATGCCAGCTCCTTTCATTCAGTCAGTAGCTTCAAACATTTCTGGTATATGAATAACATGTTTTTCAATGGCAAAAATCAATGAATATTGTAAATGCACAAACAGTAATTTCTCCGCATTGCAAGGTGCAATTCTGAATTTTTTTGCTTTTTCCTGCTCCTCTTAGCATGATAAAGAAGATTCAAAGAGAGTGAGATGCCAGCTCCTTTCATTCAGTCAGTAGCTTCAAACATTTCTGGTATATGAATAACATGATGTTTTTCAATGGCAAAAATCAATGAATATTGTAAATGCACAAACAGTAATTTCTCCGCATTGCAAGGTGCAATTCTGAAATTTTTTGCTTTTTCCTGCTCCTCTTAGCATGATAAAGAAGATTCAAAGAGAGTGAGATGCCAGCTCCTTTCATTCAGTCAGTAGCTTCAAACATTTCTGGTATATGAATAACATGATGTTTTTCAATGGCAAAAATCAATGAATATTGTAAATGCACAAACAGTAATTTCTCCGCATTGCAAGGTGCAATTCTGAAATTTTTTGCTTTTTCCTGCTCCTCTTAGCATGATAAAGAAGATTCAAAGAGAGTGAGATGCCAGCTCCTTTCATTCAGTCAGTAGCTTCAAACATTTCTGGTATATGAATAACATGATGTTTTTCAATGGCAAAAATCAATGAATATTGTAAATGCACAAACAGTAATTTCTCCGCATTGCAAGGTGCAATTCTGAATTTTTTTGCTTTTTCCTGCTCCTCTTAGCATGATAAAGAAGATTCAAAGAGAGTGAGATGCCAGCTCCTTTCATTGAGTCAGTAGCTTCAATCATTTCTGGACTTTTTTCAATGGCAAAAATCATTGAATATTGTAAATGCACAAACAGTAATTTCTCCGCATTGCAAGGTGCAATTCTGAAATTTTTTACTTTTTCCTGCTCCTCTTAGCATGATAAAGAAGATTCAAAGAGAGTGAGATGCCAGCTCCTTTCATTCAGTCAGTAGCTTCAATCATTTCTGGTATATGAATAACATGATGTTTTTCAATGGCAAAAATCAATGAATATTGTAAATGCACAAACAGTAATTTCTCCGCATTGCAAGGTGCAATTCTGAAATTTTTTGTTTTTTCCTGTTCCTCTTAGCATGATAAAGAAGATTCAAAGAGAGTGAGATGCCAGCTCCTTTCATTCAGTCAGTAGCTTCAAACATTTCTGGTATATGAATAACATGATGTTTTTCAATGGCAAAAATCAATGAATATTGTAAATGCACAAACAGTAATTTCTCCGCATTGCAAGGTGCAATTCTGAAATTTTTTGCTTTTTCCTGCTCCTCTTAGCATGTTAAAGAAGATTCAAAGAGAGTGAGATGCCAGCTCCTTTCGTTCAGTCAGTAGCCTCAATCATTTCTGGACGTTTTTCAATGGTAAAAATCAATGAATATTGTAAATGCACAAACAGTAATTTCTCCGCATTGCAAGGTGCAATTCTGAAATTTTTTGCTTTTTCCTGCTCCTCTTAGCATGATAAAGAAGATTCAAAGAGAGTGAGATGCCAGCTCCTTTCATTCAGTCAGTAGCTTCAAACATTTCTGGTATATGAATAACATGATGTTTTTCAATGGCAAAAATCAATGAATATTGTAAATGCACAAACAGTAATTTCTCCGCATTGCAAGGTGCAATTCTGAAATTTTTTGCTTTTTCCTGCTCCTCTTAGCATGATAAAGAAGATTCAAAGAGAGTGAGATGCCAGCTCCTTTCATTCAGTCAGTAGCTTCAATCATTTCTGGTATATGAATAACATGATGTTTTTCAATGGCAAAAATCAATGAATATTGTAAATGCACAAACAGTAATTTCTCCGCATTGCAAGGTGCAATTCTGAAATTTTTTGCTTTTTCCTGCTCCTCTTTGCATGATAAACAAGATTCAAAGAGAGTGAGATGCCAGCTCCTTTCATTCAGTCAGTAGCTTCAATCATTTCTGGACGTTTTTCAATGGCAAAAATCAATGAATATTGTAAATGCACAAACAGTAATTTCTCCGCATTGCAAGGTGCAATTCTGAAATTTTTTGCTTTTACCTGCTCCTCTTAGCATGATAAAGAAGATTCAAAGAGAGTGAGATGCCAGCTCCTTTCATTCAGTCAGTAGCTTCAATCATTTCTGGACGTTTTTCAATGGCAAAAATCAATGAATATTGTAAATGCACAAACAGTAATTTCTCCGCATTGCAAGTTGCAATTCTGAAATTTTTTGCTTTTTCCTGCTCCTCTTAGCATGATAAAGAAGATTCAAAGAGAGTGAGATGCCAGCTCCTTTCATTCAGTCAGTAGCTTCAAACATTTCTGGTATATGAATAACATGATGTTTTTCAATGGCAAAAATCAATGAATATTGTAAATGCACAAACAGTAATTTCTCCGCATTGCAAGGTGCAATTCTGAAATTTTTTGCTTTTTCCTGCTCCTCTTAGCATGATAAAGAAGATTCAAAGAGAGTGAGATGCCAGCTCCTTTCGTTCAGTCAGTAGCTTCAATCATTTCTGGACGTTTTTCAATGGCAAAAATCATTGAATATTATAAATGCACAAACAGTAATTTCTCCGCATTGCATAGTGCAATTCTGAAATTTTTTACTTTTTCCTGCTCCTCTTAGCATGATAAAGAAGATTCAAAGAGAGTGAGATGCCAACTCCTTTCATTCAGTCAGTAGCTTCAATCATTTCTGGTATATGAATAACATGATGTTTTTCAATGGCAAAAATCAATGAATATTGTAAATGCACAAACAGTAATTTCTCCGCATTGCAAGGTGCAATTCTGAAATTTTTTGCTTTTTCCTGCTCCTCTTAGCATGATAAAGAAGATTCAAAGAGAGTGAGATGCCAGCTCCTTTCATTCAGTCAGTAGCTTCAATAATTTCTGGACGTTTTTCAATGGCAAAAATCAATGAATATTGTAAATGCACAAACAGTAATTTCTCCGCATTGCAAGGTGCAATTCTGAAATTTTTTGCTTTTTCCTGCTCCTCTTAGCATGATAAACATGATTCAAAGAGAGTGAGATGCCAGCTCCTTTCATTCAGTCAGTAGCTTCAATCATTTCTGGACGTTTTTCAATGGCAAAAATCAATGAATATTGTAAATGCACAAACAGTAATTTCTCCGCATTGCAAGGTGCAATTCTGAAATTTTTTGCTTTTTCCTGCTCCTCTTAGCATGATAAAGAAGATTCAAAGAGAGTGAGATGCCAGCTCCTTTCATTCAGTCAGTAGCTTCAAACATTTCTGGTATATGAATAACATGATGTTTTTCAATGGCAAAAATCAATGAATATTGTAAATGCACAAACAGTAATTTCTCCGCATTGCAAGGTGCAATTCTGAAATTTTTTGCATTTTCCTGCTCCTCTTAGCATGATAAAGAAGATTCAAAGAGAGTGAGATGCCAGCTCCTTTCATTCAGTCAGTAGCTTCAATCATTTCTGGATGTTTTTCAATGGCAAAAATCAATGAATATTGTAAATGCACAAACAGTAATTTCTCCGCATTGCAAGGTGCAATTCTGAAATTTTTTGCTTTTTCCTGCTCCTCTTAGCATGATAAACAAGATTCAAAGAGAGTGAGATGCCAGCTCCTTTCATTCAGTCAGTAGCTTCAATCATTTCTGGACGTTTTTCAATGGCAAAAATCAATGAATATTGTAAATGCACAAACAGTAATTTCTCCGCATTGCAAGGTGCAATTCTGAAATTTTTTGCTTTTTCCTGCTCCTCTTAGCATGATAAAGAAGATTCAAAGAGAGTGAGATGCCAGCTCCTTTCATTCAGTCAGTAGCTTCAAACATTTCTGGTATATGAATAACATGATGTTTTTCAATGGCAAAAATCAATGAATATTGTAAATGCACAAACAGTAATTTCTCCGCATTGCAAGGTGCAAGTCTGAAATTTTTTGCTTTTTCCTGCTCCTCTTAGCATGATAAAGAAGATTCAAAGAGAGTGAGATGCCAGCTACTTTCATTCAGTCAGTAGCTTCAATCATTTCTGGACGTTTTTCAATGGTAAAAATCAATGAATATTGTAAATGCACAAACAGTAATTTCTCCACATTGCAAGGTGCAATTCTGAAATTTTTTGCTTTTTCCTGCTCCTCTTAGCATGATAAAGAAGATTCAAAGAGAGTGAGATGCCAGCTCCTTTCATTCAGTCAGTAGCTTCAAACATTTCTGGTATATGAATAACATGATGTTTTTCAATGGCAAAAATCAATGAATATTGTAAATGCACAAACAGTAATTTCTCCGCATTGCAAGGTGCAATTCTGAAATTTTTTGCTTTTTCCTGCTCCTCTTAGCATGATAAAGAAGATTCAAAGAGAGTGAGATGCCAGCTCCTTTCATTCAGTCAGTAGCTTCAATCATTTCTGGATGTTTTTCAATGGCAAAAATCAATGAATATTGTAAATGCACAAACTGTAATTTCTCCGCATTGCAAGGTGCAATTCTGAAATTTTTTGCTTTTTCCTGCTCCTCTTAGCATAATAAAGAAGATTCAAAGAGAGTGAGATGCCAGCTCCTTTCATTCAGTCAGTAGCTTCAATCATTTCTGGACGTTTTTCAATGGCAAAAATCAATGAATATTGTAAATGCACAAACAGTAATTTCTCCGCATTGCAAGGTGCAATTCTGAAATTTTTTGCTTTTTCCTGCTCCTCTTAGCATGATAAAGAAGATTCAAAGAGAGTGAGATGCCAGCTCCTTTCATTCAGTCAGTACCTTCAATCATTTCTGGACGTTTTTCAATGGCAAAAATCAATGAATATTGTAAATGCACAAACAGTAATTTCTCCGCATTGCAAGGTGCAATTCTGAAATTTTTTGCTTTTTCCCGCTCCTCTTAGCATGATAAAGATTCAAAGAGAGTGAGGTGCCAGCTCCTTTCATTCAGTCAGTAGCTTCAAACATTTCTGGTATATGAATAACATGTTTTTCAATGGCAAAAATCAATGAATATTGTAAATGCACAAACAGTAATTTCTCCGCATTGCAAGGTGCAATTCTGAAATTTTTTGCTTTTTCCTGCTCCTCTTAGCATGATAAAGAAGATTCAAAGAGAGTGAGATGCCAGCTCCTTTCATTCAGTCAGTAGCTTCAAACATTTCTGGTATATGAATAACATGATGTTTTTCAATGGCAAAAATCAATGAATATTGTAAATGCACAAACAGTAATTTCTCCGCATTGCAAGGTGCAATTCTGAAATTTTTTGCTTTTTCCTGCTCCTCTTAGCATGATAAAGAAGATTCAAAGAGAGTGAGATGCCAGCTCCTTTCATTCAGTCAGTAGCTTCAATCATTTCTGGATGTTTTTCAATGGCAAAAATCAATGAATATTGTAAATGCACAAACTGTAATTTCTCCGCATTGCAAGGTGCAATTCTGAAATTTTTTGCTTTTTCCTGCTCCTCTTAGCATGATAAAGAAGATTCAAAGAGAGTGAGATGCCAGCTCCTTTCATTCAGTCAGTAGCTTCAATCATTTCTGGACGTTTTTCAATGGCAAAAATCAATGAATATTGTAAATGCACAAACAGTAATTTCTCCGCATTGCAAGGTGCAATTCTGAAATTTTTTGCTTTTTCCTGCTCCTCTTAGCATGATAAAGAAGATTCAAAGAGAGTGAGATGCCAGCTCCTTTCATTCAGTCAGTACCTTCAATCATTTCTGGACGTTTTTCAATGGCAAAAATCAATGAAAATTGTAAATGCACAAACAGTAATTTCTCCGCATTGCAAGGTGCGATTCTGAAATTTTTTGCTTTTTCCTGCTCCTCTTAGCATGATAAAGAAGATTCAAAGAGAGTGAGATGCCAGCTCCTTTCATTCAGTCAGTAGCTTCAAACATTTCTGGTATATGAATAACATGATGTTTTTCAATGGCAAAAATCAATGAATATTGTAAATGCACAAACAGTAATTTCTCCGCATTGCAAGGTGCAAGTCTGAAATTTTTTGCTTTTTCCTGCTCCTCTTAGCATGATAAAGAAGATTCAAAGAGAGTGAGATGCCAGCTACTTTCATTCAGTCAGTAGCTTCAATCATTTCTGGACCTTTTTCAATGGTAAAAATCAATGAATATTGTAAATGCACAAACAGTAATTTCTCCACATTGCAAGGTGCAATTCTGAAATTTTTTGCTTTTTCCTGCTCCTCTTAGCATGATAAAGAAGATTCAAAAAGAGTGAGATGCCAGCTCCTTTCATTCAGTCAGTAGCTTCAAACATTTCTGGTATATGAATAACATGATGTTTTTCAATATCAAAAATCAATGAATATTGTAAATGCACAAACAGTAATTTCTCCGCATTGCAAGGTGCAATTCTGAAATTTTTTGCTTTTTCCTGCTCCTCTTAGCATGATAAAGAAGATTCAAAGAGAGTGAGATGCCAGCTCCTTTCATTCAGTCAGTAGCTTCAAACATTTCTGGTATATGAATAACATGATGTTTTTCAATGGCAAAAATCAATGAATATTGTAAATGCACAAACAGTAATTTCTCCGCATTGCAAGGTGCAATTCTGAAATTTTTTGCTTTTTCCTGCTCCTCTTAGCATGATAAAGAAGATTCAAAGAGAGTGAGATGCCAGCTCCTTTCATTCAGTCAGTAGCTTCAATCATTTCTGGATGTTTTTCAATGGCAAAAATCAATGAATATTGTAAATGCACAAACAGTAATTTCTCCGCATTGCAAGGTGCAATTCTGAAATTTTTTGCTTTTTCCTGCTCCTCTTAGCATGATAAAGAAGATTCAAAGAGAGTGAGATGTCAGCTCCTTTCATTCAGTCAGTAGCTTCAAACATTTCTGGTATATGAATAACATGATGTTTTTCAATGGCAAAAATCAATGAATTTTGTAAATGCACAAACAGTAATTTCTCCGCATTGCAAGGTGCAATTCTGAAATTTTTTGCTTTTTCCTGCTCCTCTTAGCATGATAAAGAAGATTCAAAGAGAGTGAGATGCCAGTTCCTTTCATTCAGTCAGTAGCTTCAATCATTTCTGGACGTTTTTCAATGGCAAAAATCAATGAATATTGTAAATGCACAAACAGTAATTTCTCCGCATTGCAAGGTGCAATTCTGAAATTTTTTGCTTTTTCCTGCTCCTCTTAGCATGATAAAGAAGATTCAAAGAGAGTGAGATGCCAGCTCCTTTCATTCAGTCAGTATCTTCAATCATTTCTGGTATATGAATAACATGATGTTTTTCAATGGCAAAAATCAATGAATATTGTAAATGCGCAAACAGTAATTTCTCCGCATTGCAAGGTGCAATTCTGAAATTTTTTGCTTTTTCCTGCTCCTCTTAGCATGATAAAGAAGATTCAAAGAGAGTGAGATGCCAGCTCCTTTCATTCAGTCAGTAGCTTCAATCATTTCTGGACGTTTTTCAATGGCAAAAATCAATGAATATTGTAAATGCACAAACAGTAATTTCTCCGCATTGCAAGGTGCAATTCTGAAATTTTTTGCTTTTTCCTGCTCCTCTTAGCATGATAAACAAGATTCAAAGAGAGTGAGATGCCAGCTCCTTTCATTCAGTCAGTAGCTTCAATCATTTCTGGACGTTTTTCAATGGCAAAAATCAATGAATATTGTAAATGCACAAACAGTAATTTCTCCGCATTGCAAGGTGCAATTCTGAAATTTTTTGCTTTTTCCTGCTCCTCTTAGCATGATAAAGAAGATTCAAAGAGAGTGAGATGCCAGCTCCTTTCATTCAGTCAGTAGCTTCAAACATTTCTGGTATATGAATAACATGATGTTTTTCAATGGCAAAAATCAATGAATATTGTAAATGCACAAACAGTAATTTCTCCGCATTGCAAGGTGCAAGTCTGAAATTTTTTGCTTTTTCCTGCTCCTCTTAGCATGATAAAGAAGATACAAAGAGAGTGAGATGCCAGCTACTTTCATTCAGTCAGTAGCTTCAATCATTTCTGGATGTTTTTCAATGGTAAAAATCAATGAATATTGTAAATGCACAAACAGTAATTTCTCCACATTGCAAGGTGCAATTCTGAAATTTTTTGCTTTTTCCTGCTCCTCTTAGCATGATAAAGAAGATTCAAAGAGAGTGAGATGCCAGCTCCTTTCATTCAGTCAGTAGCTTCAAACATTTCTGGTATATGAATAACATGATGTTTTTCAATGGCAAAAATCAATGAATATTGTAAATGCACAAACAGTAATTTCTCCGCATTGCAAGGTGCAATTCTGAAATTTTTTGCTTTTTCCTGCTCCTCTTAGCATGATAAAGAAGATTCAAAGAGAGTGAGATGCCAGCTCCTTTCATTCAGTCAGTAGCTTCAAACATTTCTGGTATATGAATAACATGATGTTTTTCAATGGCAAAAATCAATGAATATTGTAAATGCACAAACAGTAATTTCTCCGCATTGCAAGGTGCAATTCTGAAATTTTTTGCTTTTTCCTGCTCCTCTTAGCATGATAAAGAATATTCAAAGAGAGTGAGATGCCAGCTCCTTTCATTCAGTCAGTAGCTTCAATCATTTCTGGATGTTTTTCAATGGCAAAAATCAATGAATATTGTAAATGCACAAACTGTAATTTCTCCGCATTGCAAGGTGCAATTCTGAAATTTTTTGTTTTTTCCTGCTCCTCTTAGCATGATAAAGAAGATTCAAAGAGAGTGAGATGCCAGCTCCTTTCATTCAGTCAGTAGCTTCAATCATTTCTGGACGTTTTTCAATGGCAAAAATCAATGAATATTGTAAATGCACAAACAGTAATTTCTCCGCATTGCAAGGTGCAATTCTGAAATTTTTTGCTTTTTCCTGCTCCTCTTAGCATGATAAAGAAGATTCAAAGAGAGTGAGATGCCAGCTCCTTTCATTCAGTCAGTACCTTCAATCATTTCTGGATGTTTTTCAATGGCAAAAATCAATGAATATTGTAAATGCACAAACAGTAATTTCTCCGCATTGCAAGGTGCAATTCTGAAATTTTTTGCTTTTTCCCGCTCCTCTTAGCATGATAAAGAAGATTCAAAGAGAGTGAGGTGCCAGCTCCTTTCATTCAGTCACTAGCTTCAAACATTTCTGGTATATGAATAACATGTTTTTCAATGGCAAAAATCAATGAATATTGTAAATGCACAAACAGTAATTTCTCCGCATTGCAAGGTGCAATTCTGAAATTTTTTGATTTTTCCTGCTCCTCTTAGCATGATAAAGAAGATTCAAAGAGAGTGAGATGCCAGCTCCTTTCATTCAGTCAGTAGCTTCAATCATTTCTGGACGTTTTTCAATGGCAAAAATCAATGAATATTGTAAATGCACAAACAGTAATTTCTCCGCATTGCAAGGTGCAATTCTGAAATTTTTTGCTTTTTCCTGCTCCTCTTAGCATGATAAAGAAGATTCAAAGAGAGTGAGATGCCAGCTCCTTTCATTCAGTCAGTAGCTTCAATCATTTCTGGACGTTTTTCAATGGCAAAAATCAATGAATATTGTAAATGCACAAACAGTAATTTCTCCGCATTGCAAGGTGCAATTCTGAAATTTTTTGCTTTTTCCTGCTCCTCTTAGCATGATAAAGAAGATTCAAAGAGAGTGAGATGCCAGCTCCTTTCATTCAGTCAGTAGCTTCAAACATTTCTGGTATATGAATAACATGATGTTTTTCAATGGCAAAAATCAATGAATATTGTAAATGCACAAACAGTAATTTCTCCGCATTGCAAGGTGCAAGTCTGAAATTTTTTGCTTTTTCCTGCTCCTCTTAGCATGGTAAAGAAGATTCAAAGAGAGTGAGATGCCAGCTACTTTCATTCAGTCAGTAGCTTCAATCATTTCTGGACGTTTTTCAATGGTAAAAATCAATGAATATTGTAAATGCACAAACAGTAATTTCTCCACATTGCAAGGTGCAATTCTGAAATTTTTTGCTTTTTCCTGCTCCTCTTAGCATGATAAAGAAGATTCAAAGAGAGTGAGATGCCAGCTCCTTTCATTCAGTCAGTAGCTTCAAACATTTCTGGTATATGAATAACATGATATTTTTCAATGGCAAAAATCAATGAATATTGTAAATGCACAAACAGTAATTTCTCCGCATTGCAAGGTGCAATTCTGAAATTTTTTGCTTTTTCCTGCTCCTCTTAGCATGATAAAGAAGATTCAAAGAGAGTGAGATGCCAGCTCCTTTCATTCAGTCAGTAGCTTCAAACATTTCTGGTATATGAATAACATGATGTTTTTCAATGGCAAAAATCAATGAATATTGTAAATGCACAAACAGTAATTTCTCCGCATTGCAAGGTGCAATTCTGAAATTTTTTGCTTTTTCCTGCTCCTCTTAGCATGATAAAGAAGATTCAAAGAGAGTGAGATGCCAGCTCCTTTCATTCAGTCAGTAGCTTCAATCATTTCTGGACGTTTTTCAATGGCAAAAATCAATGAATATTGTAAATGCACAAACAGTAATTTCTCCGCATTGCAAGGTGCAATTCTGAAATTTTTTGCTTTTTCCTGCTCCTCTTAGCATGATAAAGAAGATTCAAAGAGAGTGAGATGCCAGCTCCTTTCATTCAGTCAGTAGCTTCAATCATTTCTGGACGTTTTTCAATGGCAAAAATCAATGAATATTGTAAATGCACAAACAGTAATTTCTCCGCATTGCAAGGTGTAATTCTGAAATTTTTTGCTTTTTCCTGCTCCTCTTAGCATGATAAAGAAGATTCAAAGAGAGTGAGATGCCAGCTCCTTTCATTCAGTCAGTAGCTTCAATCATTTCTGGACGTTTTTCAATGGCAAAAATCAATGAATATTGTAAATGCACAAACAGTAATTTCTCCGCATTGCAAGGTGCAATTCTGAAATTTTTTGCTTTTTCCTGCTCCTCTTAGCATGACAAAGAAGATTCAAAGAGAGTAAGATGCCAGCTCCTTTCATTCAGTCAGTAGCTTCAATCATTTCTGGTATATGAATAACATGATGTTTTTCAATGGCAAAAATCAATGAATATTGTAAATGCACAAACAGTAATTTCTCCGCATTGCAAGGTGCAATTCTGAAATTTTTTGCTTTTTCCTGCTCCTCTTAGCATGATAAAGAAGATTCAAAGAGAGTGAGATGCCAGCTCCTTTCATTCAGTCAGTAGCTTCAATCATTTCTGGACGTTTTTCAATGGCAAAAATCAATGAATATTGTAAATGCACAAACAGTAATTTCTCCGCATTGCAAGGTGCAATTCTGAAATTTTTTGCTTTTTCCTGCTCCTCTTAGCATGATAAAGAAGATTCAAAGAGAGTGAGATGCCAGCTCCTTTCATTCAGTCAGTAGCTTCAATCATTTCTGGACGTTTTTCAATGGCAAAAATCAATGAATATTGTAAATGCACAAACAGTAATTTCTCCGCATTGCAAGGTGCAATTCTGAAATTTTTTGCTTTTTCCTGCTCCTCTTAGCATGATAAAGAAGATTCAAAGAGAGTGAGATGCCAGCTCCTTTCATTCAGTCAGTAGCTTCAAACATTTCTTGTATATGAATAACATGATGTTTTTCAATGGCAAAAATCAATGAATATTGTAAAAGCACAAACAGTAATTTCTCCGCATTGCAAGGTGCAATTCTGAAATTTTTTGCTTTTTCCTGCTCCTCTTAGCATGATAAAGAAGATTCAAAGAGAGTGAGATGCCAGCTCCTTTCATTCAGTCAGTAGCTTCAATCATTTCTGGACGTTTTTCAATGGCAAAAATCAATGAATATTGTAAATGCACAAACAGTAATTTCTCCGCATTGCAAGGTGCAATTCTGAAATTTTTTGCTTTTTCCTGCTCCTCTTAGCATGATAAAGAAGATTCAAAGAGAGTGAGATGCCAGCTCCTTTCATTCAGTCAGTAGCTTCAATCATTTCTGGTATATGAATAACATGATGTTTTTCAATGGCAAAAATCAATGAATATTGTAAATGCACAAACAGTAATTTCTCCGCATTGCAAGTTGCAATTCTGAAATTTTTTGCTTTTTCCTGCTCCTCTTAGCATGATAAAGAAGATTCAAAGAGAGTGAGATGCCAGCTCCTTTCATTCAGTCAGTAGCTTCAATCATTTCTGGACGTTTTTCAATGGCAAAAATCAATGAATATTGTAAATGCACAAACAGTAATTTCTCCGCATTGCAAGGTGCAATTCTGAAATTTTTTGCTTTTTCCTGCTCCTCTTAGCATGATAAAGAAGATTCAAAGAGAGTGAGATGCCAGCTCCTTTCATTCAGTCAGTAGCTTCAATCATTTCTGGACGTTTTTCAATGGCAAAAATCAATGAATATTGTAAATGCACAAACAGTAATTTCTCCGCATTGCGAGGTGCAATTCTGAAATTTTTTGCTTTTTCCTGCTCCTCTTAGCATGATAAAGAAGATTCAAAGAGAGTTAGATGCCAGCTCCTTTCATTCAGTCAGTAGCTTCAAACATTTCTGGTATATGAATAACATGATGTTTTTCAATGGCAAAAATCAATGAATATTGTAAAAGCACAAACAGTAATTTCTCCGCATTGCAAGGTGCAATTCTGAAATTTTTTGCTTTTTCCTGCTCCTCTTAGCATGATAAAGAAGATTCAAAGAGAGTGAGATGCCAGCTCCTTTCATTCAGTCAGTAGCTTCAATCATTTCTGGACGTTTTTCAATGGCAAAAATCAATGAATATTGTAAATGCACAAACAGTAATTTCTCCGCATTGCAAGGTGCAATTCTGAAATTTTTTGCTTTTTCCTGCTCCTCTTAGCATGATAAAGAAGATTCAAAGAGAGTGAGATGCCAGCTCCTTTCATTCAGTCAGTACCTTCAATCATTTCTGGATGTTTTTCAATGGCAAAAATCAATGAATATTGTAAATGCACAAACAGTAATTTCTCCGCATTGCAAGGTGCAATTCTGAAATTTTTTGCTTTTTCCCGCTCCTCTTAGCATGATAAAGAAGATTCAAAGAGAGTGAGGTGCCAGCTCCTTTCATTCAGTCAGTAGCTTCAAACATTTCTGGTATATGAATAACATGTTTTTCAATGGCAAATATCAATGAATATTGTAAATGCACAAACAGTAATTTCTCCGCATTGCAAGGTGCAATTCTGAAATTTTTTGATTTTTCCTGCTCCTCTTAGCATGATAAAGAAGATTCAAAGAGAGTGAGATGCCAGCTCCTTTCATTCAGTCAGTAGCTTCAATCATTTCTGGACGTTTTTCAATGGCAAAAATCAATGAATATTGTAAATGCACAAACAGTAATTTCTCCGCATTGCAAGGTGCAATTCTGAAATTTTTTGCTTTTTCCTGCTCCTCTTAGCATGATAAAGAAGATTCAAAGAGAGTGAGATGCCAGCTCCTTTCATTCAGTCAGTAGCTTCAATCATTTCTGGACGTTTTTCAATGGCAAAAATCAATGAATATTGTAAATGCACAAACAGTAATTTCTCCGCATTGCAAGGTGCAATTCTGAAATTTTTTGCTTTTTCCTGCTCCTCTTAGCATGATAAAGAAGATTCAAAGAGAGTGAGATGCCAGCTCCTTTCATTCAGTCAGTAGCTTCAAACATTTCTGGTATATGAATAACATGATGTTTTTCAATGGCAAAAATCAATGAATATTGTAAATGCACAAACAGTAATTTCTCCGCATTGCAAGGTGCAAGTCTGAAATTTTTTGCTTTTTCCTGCTCCTCTTAGCATGGTAAAGAAGATTCAAAGAGAGTGAGATGCCAGCTACTTTCATTCAGTCAGTAGCTTCAATCATTTCTGGACGTTTTTCAATGGTAAAAATCAATGAATATTGTAAATGCACAAACAGTAATTTCTCCACATTGCAAGGTGCAATTCTGAAATTTTTTGCTTTTTCCTGCTCCTCTTAGCATGATAAAGAAGATTCAAAGAGAGTGAGATGCCAGCTCCTTTCATTCAGTCAGTAGCTTCAAACATTTCTGGTATATGAATAACATGATGTTTTTCAATGGCAAAAATCAATGAATATTGTAAATGCACAAACAGTAATTTCTCCGCATTGCAAGGTGCAATTCTGAAATTTTTTGCTTTTTCCTGCTCCTCTTAGCATGATAAAGAAGATTCAAAGAGAGTGAGATGCCAGCTCCTTTCATTCAGTCAGTAGCTTCAATCATTTCTGGACGTTTTTCAATGGCAAAAATCAATGAATATTGTAAATGCACAAACAGTAATTTCTCCGCATTGCAAGGTGCAATTCTGAAATTTTTTGCTTTTTCCTGCTCCTCTTAGCATGATAAAGAAGATTCAAAGAGAGTGAGATGCCAGCTCCTTTCATTCAGTCAGTAGCTTCAAACATTTCTGGTATATGAATAACATGATGTTTTTCAATGGCAAAAATCAATGAATATTGTAAAAGCACAAACAGTAATTTCTCCGCATTGCAAGGTGCAATTCTGAAATTTTTTGCTTTTTCCTGCTCCTCTTAGCATGATAAAGAAGATTCAAAGAGAGTGAGATGCCAGCTCCTTTCATTCAGTCAGTAGCTTCAATCATTTCTGGACGTTTTTCAATGGCAAAAATCAATGAATATTGTAAATGCACAAACAGTAATTTCTCCGCATTGCAAGGTGCAATTCTGAAATTTTTTGCTTTTTCCTGCTCCTCTTAGCATGATAAAGAAGATTCAAAGAGAGTGAGATGCCAGCTCCTTTCATTCAGTCAGTAGCTTCAATCATTTCTGGTATATGAATAACATGATGTTTTTCAATGGCAAAAATCAATGAATATTGTAAATGCACAAACAGTAATTTCTCCGCATTGCAAGTTGCAATTCTGAAATTTTTTGCTTTTTCCTGCTCCTCTTAGCATGATAAAGAATATTCAAAGAGAGTGAGATGCCAGCTCCTTTCATTCAGTCAGTAGCTTCAATCATTTCTGGACGTTTTTCAATGGCAAAAATCAATGAATATTGTAAATGCACAAACAGTAATTTCTCCGCATTGCAAGGTGCAATTCTGAAATTTTTTGCTTTTTCCTGCTCCTCTTAGCATGATAAAGAAGATTCAAAGAGAGTGAGATGCCAGCTCCTTTCATTCAGTCAGTAGCTTCAATCATTTCTGGACGTTTTTCAATGGCAAAAATCAATGAATATTCTAAATGCACAAACAGTAATTTCTCCGCATTGCGAGGTGCAATTCTGAAATTTTTTGCTTTTTCCTGCTCCTCTTAGCATGATAAAGAAGATTCAAAGAGAGTTAGATGCCAGCTCCTTTCATTCAGTCAGTAGCTTCAAACATTTCTGGTATATGAATAACATGATGTTTTTCAATGGCAAAAATCAATGAATATTGTAAAAGCACAAACAGTAATTTCTCCGCATTGCAAGGTGCAATTCTGAAATTTTTTGCTTTTTCCTGCTCCTCTTAGCATGATAAAGAAGATTCAAAGAGAGTGAGATGCCAGCTCCTTTCATTCAGTCAGTAGCTTCAATCATTTCTGGACGTTTTTCAATGGCAAAAATCAATGAATATTGTAAATGCACAAACAGTAATTTCTCCGCATTGCAAGGTGCAATTCTGAAATTTTTTGCTTTTTCCTGCTCCTCTTAGCATGATAAAGAAGATTCAAAGAGAGTGAGATGCCAGCTCCTTTCATTCAGTCAGTACCTTCAATCATTTCTGGATGTTTTTCAATGGCAAAAATCAATGAATATTGTAAATGCACAAACAGTAATTTCTCCGCATTGCAAGGTGCAATTCTGAAATTTTTTGCTTTTTCCCGCTCCTCTTAGCATGATAAAGAAGATTCAAAGAGAGTGAGGTGCCAGCTCCTTTCATTCAGTCAGTAGCTTCAAACATTTCTGGTATATGAATAACATGTTTTTCAATGGCAAATATCAATGAATATTGTAAATGCACAAACAGTAATTTCTCCGCATTGCAAGGTGCAATTCTGAAATTTTTTGATTTTTCCTGCTCCTCTTAGCATGATAAAGAAGATTCAAAGAGAGTGAGATGCCAGCTCCTTTCATTCAGTCAGTAGCTTCAATCATTTCTGGACGTTTTTCAATGGCAAAAATCAATGAATATTGTAAATGCACAAACAGTAATTTCTCCGCATTGCAAGGTGCAATTCTGAAATTTTTTGCTTTTTCCTGATCCTCTTAGCATGATAAAGAAGATTCAAAGAGAGTGAGATGCCAGCTCCTTTCATTCAGTCAGTAGCTTCAATCATTTCTGGACGTTTTTCAATGGCAAAAATCAATGAATATTGTAAATGCACAAACAGTAATTTCTCCGCATTGCAAGGTGCAATTCTGAAATTTTTTGCTTTTTCCTGCTCCTCTTAGCATGATAAAGAAGATTCAAAGAGAGTGAGATGCCAGCTCCTTTCATTCAGTCAGTAGCTTCAAACATTTCTGGTATATGAATAACATGATGTTTTTCAATGGCAAAAATCAATGAATATTGTAAATGCACAAACAGTAATTTCTCCGCATTGCAAGGTGCAAGTCTGAAATTTTTTGCTTTTTCCTGCTCCTCTTAGCATGGTAAAGAAGATTCAAAGAGAGTGAGATGCCAGCTACTTTCATTCAGTCAGTAGCTTCAATCATTTCTGGACGTTTTTCAATGGTAAAAATCAATGAATATTGTAAATGCACAAACAGTAATTTCTCCACATTGCAAGGTGCAATTCTGAAATTTTTTGCTTTTTCCTGCTCCTCTTAGCATGATAAAGAAGATTCAAAGAGAGTGAGATGCCAGCTCCTTTCATTCAGTCAGTAGCTTCAAACATTTCTGGTATATGAATAACATGATGTTTTTCAATGGCAAAAATCAATGAATATTGTAAATGCACAAACAGTAATTTCTCCGCATTGCAAGGTGCAATTCTGAAATTTTTTGCTTTTTCCTGCTCCTCTTAGCATGATAAAGAAGATTCAAAGAGAGTGAGATGCCAGCTCCTTTCATTCAGTCAGTAGCTTCAAACATTTCTGGTATATGAATAACATGATGTTTTTCAATGGCAAAAATCAATGAATATTGTAAATGCACAAACAGTAATTTCTCCGCATTGCAAGGTGCAATTCTGAAATTTTTTGCTTTTTCCTGCTCCTCTTAGCATGATAAAGAAGATTCAAAGAGAGTGAGATGCCAGCTCCTTTCATTCAGTCAGTAGCTTCAATCATTTCTGGATGTTTTTCAATGGCAAAAATCAATGAATATTGTAAATGCACAAACAGTAATTTCTCCGCATTGCAAGGTGCAATTCTGAAATTTTTTGCTTTTTCCTGCTCCTCTTAGCATGATAAAGAAGATTCAAAGAGAGTGAGATGCCAGCTCCTTTCATTCAGTCAGTAGCTTCAATCATTTCTGGACGTTTTTCAATGGCAAAAATCAATGAATATTGTAAATGCACAAACAGTAATTTCTCCGCATTGCAAGGTGCAATTCTGAAATTTTTTGCTTTTTCCTGCTCCTCTTAGCATGATAAAGAAGATTCAAAGAGAGTGAGATGCCAGCTCCTTTCATTCAGTCAGTAGCTTCAAACATTTCTGGTATATGAATAACATGATGTTTTTCAATGGCAAAAATCAATGAATATTGTAAATGCACAAACAGTAATTTCTCCGCATTGCAAGGTGCAATTCTGAAATTTTTTGCTTTTTCCTGCTCCTCTTAGCATGATAAAGAAGATTCAAAGAGAGTGAGATGCCAGCTCCTTTCATTCAGTCAGTAGCTTCAATCATTTCTGGACGTTTTTCAATGGCAAAAATCAATGAATATTGTAAATGCACAAACAGTAATTTCTCCGCATTGCAAGGTGCAATTCTGAAATTTTTTGCTTTTTCCTGCTCCTCTTAGCATGATAAAGAAGATTCAAAGAGAGTGAGATGCCAGCTCCTTTCATTCAGTCAGTAGCTTCAATCATTTCTGGACGTTTTTCAATGGCAAAAATCAATGAATATTGTAAATGCACAAACAGTAATTTCTCCGCATTGCAAGGTGCAATTCTGAAATTTTTTGCTTTTTCCTGCTCCTCTTAGCATGACAAAGAAGATTCAAAGAGAGTAAGATGCCAGCTCCTTTCATTCAGTCAGTAGCTTCAATCATTTCTGGTATATGAATAACATGATGTTTTTCAATGGCAAAAATCAATGAATATTGTAAATGCACAAACAGTAATTTCTCCGCATTGCAAGGTGCAATTCTGAAATTTTTTGCTTTTTCCTGCTCCTCTTAGCATGATAAAGAAGATTCAAAGAGAGTGAGATGCCAGCTCCTTTCATTCAGTCAGTAGCTTCAATCATTTCTGGACGTTTTTCAATGGCAAAAATCAATGAATATTGTAAATGCACAAACAGTAATTTCTCCACATTGCAAGGTGCAATTCTGAAATTTTTTGCTTTTTCCTGCTCCTCTTAGCATGATAAAGAAGATTCAAAGAGAGTGAGATGCCAGCTCCTTTCATTCAGTCAGTAGCTTCAAACATTTCTGGTATATGAATAACATGATGTTTTTCAATGGCAAAAATCAATGAATATTGTAAATGCACAAACAGTAATTTCTCCGCATTGCAAGGTGCAATTCTGAAATTTTTTGCTTTTTCCTGCTCCTCTTAGCATGATAAAGAAGATTCAAAGAGAGTGAGATGCCAGCTCCTTTCATTCAGTCAGTAGCTTCAAACATTTCTGGTATATGAATAACATGATGTTTTTCAATGGCAAAAATCAATGAATATTGTAAATGCACAAACAGTAATTTCTCCGCATTGCAAGGTGCAATTCTGAAATTTTTTGCTTTTTCCTGCTCCTCTTAGCATGATAAAGAAGATTCAAAGAGAGTGAGATGCCAGCTCCTTTCATTCAGTCAGTAGCTTCAATCATTTCTGGACGTTTTTCAATGGCAAAAATCAATGAATATTGTAAATGCACAAACAGTAATTTCTCCGCATTGCAAGGTGCAATTCTGAAATTTTTTGCTTTTTCCTGCTCCTCTTAGCATGATAAAGAAGATTCAAAGAGAGTGAGATGCCAGCTCCTTTCATTCAGTCAGTAGCTTCAATCATTTCTGGACGTTTTTCAATGGCAAAAATCAATGAATATTGTAAATGCACAAACAGTAATTTCTCCGCATTGCAAGGTGCAATTCTGAAATTTTTTGCTTTTTCCTGCTCCTCTTAGCATGATAAAGAAGATTCAAAGAGAGTGAGATGCCAGCTCCTTTCATTCAGTCAGTAGCTTCAAACATTTCTGGTATATGAATAACATGATGTTTTTCAATGGCAAAAATCAATGAATATTGTAAAAGCACAAACAGTAATTTCTCCGCATTGCAAGGTGCAATTCTGAAATTTTTTGCTTTTTCCTGCTCCTCTTAGCATGATAAAGAAGATTCAAAGAGAGTGAGATGCCAGCTCCTTTCATTCAGTCAGTAGCTTCAATCATTTCTGGACGTTTTTCAATGGCAAAAATCAATGAATATTGTAAATGCACAAACAGTAATTTCTCCGCATTGCAAGGTGCAATTCTGAAATTTTTTGCTTTTTCCTGCTCCTCTTAGCATGATAAAGAAGATTCAAAGAGAGTGAGATGCCAGCTCCTTTCATTCAGTCAGTAGCTTCAATCATTTCTGGTATATGAATAACATGATGTTTTTCAATGGCAAAAATCAATGAATATTGTAAATGCACAAACAGTAATTTCTCCGCATTGCAAGGTGCAATTCTGAAATTTTTTGCTTTTTCCTGCTCCTCTTAGCATGATAAAGAAGATTCAAAGAGAGTGAGATGCCAGCTCCTTTCATTCAGTCAGTAGCTTCAATCATTTCTGGACGTTTTTCAATGGCAAAAATCAATGAATATTGTAAATGCACAAACAGTAATTTCTCCACATTGCAAGGTGCAATTCTGAAATTTTTTGCTTTTTCCTGCTCCTCTTAGCATGATAAAGAAGATTCAAAGAGAGTGAGATGCCAGCTCCTTTCATTCAGTCAGTAGCTTCAAACATTTCTGGTATATGAATAACATGATGTTTTTCAATGGCAAAAATCAATGAATATTGTAAATGCACAAACAGTAATTTCTCCGCATTGCAAGGTGCAATTCTGAAATTTTTTGCTTTTTCCTGCTCCTCTTAGCATGATAAAGAAGATTCAAAGAGAGTGAGATGCCAGCTCCTTTCATTCAGTCAGTAGCTTCAAACATTTCTGGTATATGAATAACATGATGTTTTTCAATGGCAAAAATCAATGAATATTGTAAATGCACAAACAGTAATTTCTCCGCATTGCAAGGTGCAATTCTGAAATTTTTTGCTTTTTCCTGCTCCTCTTAGCATGATAAAGAAGATTCAAAGAGAGTGAGATGCCAGCTCCTTTCATTCAGTCAGTAGCTTCAATCATTTCTGGACGTTTTTCAATGGCAAAAATCAATGAATATTGTAAATGCACAAACAGTAATTTCTCCGCATTGCAAGGTGCAATTCTGAAATTTTTTGCTTTTTCCTGCTCCTCTTAGCATGATAAAGAAGATTCAAAGAGAGTGAGATGCCAGCTCCTTTCATTCAGTCAGTAGCTTCAATCATTTCTGGACGTTTTTCAATGGCAAAAATCAATGAATATTGTAAATGCACAAACAGTAATTTCTCCGCATTGCAAGGTGCAATTCTGAAATTTTTTGCTTTTTCCTGCTCCTCTTAGCATGATAAAGAAGATTCAAAGAGAGTGAGATGCCAGCTCCTTTCATTCAGTCAGTAGCTTCAAACATTTCTGGTATATGAATAACATGATGTTTTTCAATGGCAAAAATCAATGAATATTGTAAAAGCACAAACAGTAATTTCTCCGCATTGCAAGGTGCAATTCTGAAATTTTTTGCTTTTTCCTGCTCCTCTTAGCATGATAAAGAAGATTCAAAGAGAGTGAGATGCCAGCTCCTTTCATTCAGTCAGTAGCTTCAATCATTTCTGGACGTTTTTCAATGGCAAAAATCAATGAATATTGTAAATGCACAAACAGTAATTTCTCCGCATTGCAAGGTGCAATTCTGAAATTTTTTGCTTTTTCCTGCTCCTCTTAGCATGATAAAGAAGATTCAAAGAGAGTGAGATGCCAGCTCCTTTCATTCAGTCAGTAGCTTCAATCATTTCTGGTATATGAATAACATGATGTTTTTCAATGGCAAAAATCAATGAATATTGTAAATGCACAAACAGTAATTTCTCCGCATTGCAAGTTGCAATTCTGAAATTTTTTGCTTTTTCCTGCTCCTCTTAGCATGATAAAGAATATTCAAAGAGAGTGAGATGCCAGCTCCTTTCATTCAGTCAGTAGCTTCAATCATTTCTGGACGTTTTTCAATGGCAAAAATCAATGAATATTGTAAATGCACAAACAGTAATTTCTCCGCATTGCAAGGTGCAATTCTGAAATTTTTTGCTTTTTCCTGCTCCTCTTAGCATGATAAAGAAGATTCAAAGAGAGTGAGATGCCAGCTCCTTTCATTCAGTCAGTAGCTTCAATCATTTCTGGACGTTTTTCAATGGCAAAAATCAATGAATATTCTAAATGCACAAACAGTAATTTCTCCGCATTGCGAGGTGCAATTCTGAAATTTTTTGCTTTTTCCTGCTCCTCTTAGCATGATAAAGAAGATTCAAAGAGAGTTAGATGCCAGCTCCTTTCATTCAGTCAGTAGCTTCAAACATTTCTGGTATATGAATAACATGATGTTTTTCAATGGCAAAAATCAATGAATATTGTAAAAGCACAAACAGTAATTTCTCCGCATTGCAAGGTGCAATTCTGAAATTTTTTGCTTTTTCCTGCTCCTCTTAGCATGATAAAGAAGATTCAAAGAGAGTGAGATGCCAGCTCCTTTCATTCAGTCAGTAGCTTCAATCATTTCTGGACGTTTTTCAATGGCAAAAATCAATGAATATTGTAAATGCACAAACAGTAATTTCTCCGCATTGCAAGGTGCAATTCTGAAATTTTTTGCTTTTTCCTGCTCCTCTTAGCATGATAAAGAAGATTCAAAGAGAGTGAGATGCCAGCTCCTTTCATTCAGTCAGTACCTTCAATCATTTCTGGATGTTTTTCAATGGCAAAAATCAATGAATATTGTAAATGCACAAACAGTAATTTCTCCGCATTGCAAGGTGCAATTCTGAAATTTTTTGCTTTTTCCCGCTCCTCTTAGCATGATAAAGAAGATTCAAAGAGAGTGAGGTGCCAGCTCCTTTCATTCAGTCAGTAGCTTCAAACATTTCTGGTATATGAATAACATGTTTTTCAATGGCAAATATCAATGAATATTGTAAATGCACAAACAGTAATTTCTCCGCATTGCAAGGTGCAATTCTGAAATTTTTTGATTTTTCCTGCTCCTCTTAGCATGATAAAGAAGATTCAAAGAGAGTGAGATGCCAGCTCCTTTCATTCAGTCAGTAGCTTCAATCATTTCTGGACGTTTTTCAATGGCAAAAATCAATGAATATTGTAAATGCACAAACAGTAATTTCTCCGCATTGCAAGGTGCAATTCTGAAATTTTTTGCTTTTTCCTGATCCTCTTAGCATGATAAAGAAGATTCAAAGAGAGTGAGATGCCAGCTCCTTTCATTCAGTCAGTAGCTTCAATCATTTCTGGACGTTTTTCAATGGCAAAAATCAATGAATATTGTAAATGCACAAACAGTAATTTCTCCGCATTGCAAGGTGCAATTCTGAAATTTTTTGCTTTTTCCTGCTCCTCTTAGCATGATAAAGAAGATTCAAAGAGAGTGAGATGCCAGCTCCTTTCATTCAGTCAGTAGCTTCAAACATTTCTGGTATATGAATAACATGATGTTTTTCAATGGCAAAAATCAATGAATATTGTAAATGCACAAACAGTAATTTCTCCGCATTGCAAGGTGCAAGTCTGAAATTTTTTGCTTTTTCCTGCTCCTCTTAGCATGGTAAAGAAGATTCAAAGAGAGTGAGATGCCAGCTACTTTCATTCAGTCAGTAGCTTCAATCATTTCTGGACGTTTTTCAATGGTAAAAATCAATGAATATTGTAAATGCACAAACAGTAATTTCTCCACATTGCAAGGTGCAATTCTGAAATTTTTTGCTTTTTCCTGCTCCTCTTAGCATGATAAAGAAGATTCAAAGAGAGTGAGATGCCAGCTCCTTTCATTCAGTCAGTAGCTTCAAACATTTCTGGTATATGAATAACATGATGTTTTTCAATGGCAAAAATCAATGAATATTGTAAATGCACAAACAGTAATTTCTCCGCATTGCAAGGTGCAATTCTGAAATTTTTTGCTTTTTCCTGCTCCTCTTAGCATGATAAAGAAGATTCAAAGAGAGTGAGATGCCAGCTCCTTTCATTCAGTCAGTAGCTTCAAACATTTCTGGTATATGAATAACATGATGTTTTTCAATGGCAAAAATCAATGAATATTGTAAATGAACAAACAGTAATTTCTCCGCATTGCAAGGTGCAATTCTGAAATTTTTTGCTTTTTCCTGCTCCTCTTAGCATGATAAAGAAGATTCAAAGAGAGTGAGATGCCAGCTCCTTTCATTCAGTCAGTAGCTTCAATCATTTCTGGATGTTTTTCAATGGCAAAAATCAATGAATATTGTAAATGCACAAACAGTAATTTCTCCGCATTGCAAGGTGCAATTCTGAAATTTTTTGCTTTTTCCTGCTCCTCTTAGCATGATAAAGAAGATTCAAAGAGAGTGAGATGCCAGCTCCTTTCATTCAGTCAGTAGCTTCAATCATTTCTGGACGTTTTTCAATGGCAAAAATCAATGAATATTGTAAATGCACAAACAGTAATTTCTCCGCATTGCAAGGTGCAATTCTGAAATTTTTTGCTTTTTCCTGCTCCTCTTAGCATGATAAAGAAGATTCAAAGAGAGTGAGATGCCAGCTCCTTTCATTCAGTCAGTAGCTTCAAACATTTCTGGTATATGAATAACATGATGTTTTTCAATGGCAAAAATCAATGAATATTGTAAATGCACAAACAGTAATTTCTCCGCATTGCAAGGTGCAATTCTGAAATTTTTTGCTTTTTCCTGCTCCTCTTAGCATGATAAAGAAGATTCAAAGAGAGTGAGATGCCAGCTCCTTTCATTCAGTCAGTAGCTTCAATCATTTCTGGACGTTTTTCAATGGCAAAAATCAATGAATATTGTAAATGCACAAACAGTAATTTCTCCGCATTGCAAGGTGCAATTCTGAAATTTTTTGCTTTTTCCTGCTCCTCTTAGCATGATAAAGAAGATTCAAAGAGAGTGAGATGCCAGCTCCTTTCATTCAGTCAGTAGCTTCAATCATTTCTGGACGTTTTTCAATGGCAAAAATCAATGAATATTGTAAATGCACAAACAGTAATTTCTCCGCATTGCAAGGTGCAATTCTGAAATTTTTTGCTTTTTCCTGCTCCTCTTAGCATGACAAAGAAGATTCAAAGAGAGTAAGATGCCAGCTCCTTTCATTCAGTCAGTAGCTTCAATCATTTCTGGTATATGAATAACATGATGTTTTTCAATGGCAAAAATCAATGAATATTGTAAATGCACAAACAGTAATTTCTCCGCATTGCAAGGTGCAATTCTGAAATTTTTTGCTTTTTCCTGCTCCTCTTAGCATGATAAAGAAGATTCAAAGAGAGTGAGATGCCAGCTCCTTTCATTCAGTCAGTAGCTTCAATCATTTCTGGACGTTTTTCAATGGCAAAAATCAATGAATATTGTAAATGCACAAACAGTAATTTCTCCGCATTGCAAGGTGCAATTCTGAAATTTTTTGCTTTTTCCTGCTCCTCTTAGCATGATAAAGAAGATTCAAAGAGAGTGAGATGCCAGCTCCTTTCATTCAGTCAGTAGCTTCAATCATTTCTGGACGTTTTTCAATGGCAAAAATCAATGAATATTGTAAATGCACAAACAGTAATTTCTCCGCATTGCAAGGTGCAATTCTGAAATTTTTTGCTTTTTCCTGCTCCTCTTAGCATGATAAAGAAGATTCAAAGAGAGTGAGATGCCAGCTCCTTTCATTCAGTCAGTAGCTTCAAACATTTCTTGTATATGAATAACATGATGTTTTTCAATGGCAAAAATCAATGAATATTGTAAAAGCACAAACAGTAATTTCTCCGCATTGCAAGGTGCAATTCTGAAATTTTTTGCTTTTTCCTGCTCCTCTTAGCATGATAAAGAAGATTCAAAGAGAGTGAGATGCCAGCTCCTTTCATTCAGTCAGTAGCTTCAATCATTTCTTGACGTTTTTCAATGGCAAAAATCAATGAATATTGTAAATGCACAAACAGTAATTTCTCCGCATTGCAAGGTGCAATTCTGAAATTTTTTGCTTTTTCCTGCTCCTCTTAGCATGATAAAGAAGATTCAAAGAGAGTGAGATGCCAGCTAATTTCATTCAGTCAGTAGCTTCAATCATTTCTGGTATATGAATAACATGATGTTTTTCAATGGCAAAAATCAATGAATATTGTAAATGCACAAACAGTAATTTCTCCGCATTGCAAGTTGCAATTCTGAAATTTTTTGCTTTTTCCTGCTCCTCTTAGCATGATAAAGAAGATTCAAAGAGAGTGAGATGCCAGCTCCTTTCATTCAGTCAGTAGCTTCAATCATTTCTGGACGTTTTTCAATGGCAAAAATCAATGAATATTGTAAATGCACAAACAGTAATTTCTCCGCATTGCAAGGTGCAATTCTGAAATTTTTTGCTTTTTCCTGCTCCTCTTAGCATGATAAAGAAGATTCAAAGAGAGTGAGATGCCAGCTCCTTTCATTCAGTCAGTAGCTTTAATCATTTCTGGACGTTTTTCAATGGCAAAAATCAATGAATATTGTAAATGCACAAACAGTAATTTCTCCGCATTGCAAGGTGCAATTCTGAAATTTTTTGCTTTTTCCTGCTCCTCTTAGCATGATAAAGAAGATTCAAAGAGAGTTAGATGCCAGCTCCTTTCATTCAGTCAGTAGCTTCAAACATTTCTGGTATATGAATAACATGATGTTTTTCAATGGCAAAAATCAATGAATATTGTAAAAGCACAAACAGTAATTTCTCCGCATTGCAAGGTTCAATTCTGAAATTTTTTGCTTTTTCCTGCTCCTCTTAGCATGATAAAGAAGATTCAAAGAGAGTGAGATGCCAGCTCCTTTCATTCAGTCAGTAGCTTCAATCATTTCTGGACGTTTTTCAATGGCAAAAATCAATGAATATTGTAAATGCACAAACAGTAATTTTTCCGCATTGCAAGGTGCAATTCTGAAATTTTTTGCTTTTTCCTGCTCCTCTTAGCATGATAAAGAAGATTCAAAGAGAGTGAGATGCCAGCTCCTTTCATTCAGTCAGTAGCTTCAATCATTTCTGGACGTTTTTCAATGGCAAAAATCAATGAATATTGTAAATGCACAAACAGTAATTTCTCCGCATTGCAAGGTGCAATTCTGAAATTTTTTGCTTTTTCCTGCTCCTCTTAGCATGGTAAAGAAGATTCAAAGAGAGTGAGATGCCAGCTCCTTTCATTCAGTCAGTAGCTTCAAACATTTCTGGTATATGAATAACATGATGTTTTTCAATGGCAAAAATCAATGAATATTGTAAATGCACAAACAGTAATTTCTCCGCATTGCAAGGTGCAATTCTGAAATTTTTTGCTTTTTCCTGCTCCTCTTAGCATGATAAAGAAGATTCAAAGAGAGTGAGATGCCAGCTCCTTTCATTCAGTCAGTAGCTTCAATCATTTCTGGACGTTTTTCAATGGCAAAAATCAATGAATATTGTAAATGCACAAACAGTAATTTCTCCGCATTGCAAGGTGCAATTCTGAAATTTTTTGCTTTTTCCTGCTCCTCTTAGCATGATAAGGAAGATTCAAAGAGAGTGAGATGCCAGCTCCTTTCATTCAGTCAGTAGCTTCAATCATTTCTGGACGTTTTTCAATGGCAAAAATCAATGAATATTGTAAATGCACAAACAGTAATTTCTCCGCATTGCAAGGTGCAATTCTGAAATTTTTTGCTTTTTCCTGCTCCTCTTAGCATGACAAAGAAGATTCAAAGAGAGTAAGATGCCAGCTCCTTTCATTCAGTCAGTAGCTTCAATCATTTCTGGTATATGAATAACATGATGTTTTTCAATGGCAAAAATCAATGAATATTGTAAATGCACAAACAGTAATTTCTCCGCATTGCAAGGTGCAATTCTGAAATTTTTTGCTTTTTCCTGCTCCTCTTAGCATGATAAAGAAGATTCAAAGAGAGTGAGATGCCAGCTCCTTTCATTCAGTCAGTAGCTTCAATCATTTCTGGACGTTTTTCAATGGCAAAAATCAATGAATATTGTAAATGCACAAACAGTAATTTCTCCGCATTGCAAGGTGCAATTCTGAAATTTTTTGCTTTTTCCTGCTCCTCTTAGCATGATAAAGAAGATTCAAAGAGAGTGAGATGCCAGCTCCTTTCATTCAGTCAGTAGCTTCAATCATTTCTTGACGTTTTTCAATGGCAAAAATCAATGAATATTGTAAATGCACAAACAGTAATTTCTCCGCATTGCAAGGTGCAATTCTGAAATTTTTTGCTTTTTCCTGCTCCTCTTAGCATGATAAAGAAGATTCAAAGAGAGTGAGATGCCAGCTCCTTTCATTCAGTCAGTAGCTTCAATCATTTCTGGTATATGAATAACATGATGTTTTTCAATGGCAAAAATCAATGAATATTGTAAATGCACAAACAGTAATTTCTCCGCATTGCAAGGTGCAATTCTGAAATTTTTTGCTTTTTCCTGCTCCTCTTAGCATGATAAAGAAGATTCAAAGAGAGTGAGATGCCAGCTCCTTTCATTCAGTCAGTAGCTTCAATCATTTCTGGACGTTTTTCAATGGCAAAAATCAATGAATATTGTAAATGCACAAACAGTAATTTCTCCACATTGCAAGGTGCAATTCTGAAATTTTTTGCTTTTTCCTGCTCCTCTTAGCATGATAAAGAAGATTCAAAGAGAGTGAGATGCCAGCTCCTTTCATTCAGTCAGTAGCTTCAATCATTTCTTGACGTTTTTCAATGGCAAAAATCAATGAATATTGTAAATGCACAAACAGTAATTTCTCCGCATTGCAAGGTGCAATTCTGAAATTTTTTGCTTTTTCCTGCTCCTCTTAGCATGATAAAGAAGATTCAAAGAGAGTGAGATGCCAGCTCCTTTCATTCAGTCAGTAGCTTCAATCATTTCTGGTATATGAATAACATGATGTTTTTCAATGGCAAAAATCAATGAATATTGTAAATGCACAAACAGTAATTTCTCCGCATTGCAAGTTGCAATTCTGAAATTTTTTGCTTTTTCCTGCTCCTCTTAGCATGATAAAGAAGATTCAAAGAGAGTGAGATGTCAGCTCCTTTCATTCAGTCAGTAGCTTCAATCATTTCTGGACGTTTTTCAATGGCAAAAATCAATGAATATTGTAAATGCACAAACAGTAATTTCTCCGCACTGCAAGGTGCAATTCTGAAATTTTTTGCTTTTTCCTGCTCCTCTTAGCATGATAAAGAAGATTCAAAGAGAGTGAGATGCCAGCTCCTTTCATTCAGTCAGTAGCTTCAATCATTTCTGGACGTTTTTCAATGGCAAAAATCAATGAATATTGTAAATGCACAAACAGTAATTTCTCCGCATTGCAAGGTGCAATTCTGAAATTTTTTGCTTTTTCCTGCTCCTCTTAGCATGATAAAGAAGATTCAAAGAGAGTTAGATGCCAGCTCCTTTCATTCAGTCAGTAGCTTCAAACATTTCTGGTATATGAATAACATGATGTTTTTCAATGGCAAAAATCAATGAATATTGTAAAAGCACAAACAGTAATTTCTCCGCATTGCTAGGTGCAATTCTGAAATTTTTTGCTTTTTCCTGCTCCTCTTAGCATGATAAAGAAGATTCAAAGAGAGTGAGATGCCAGCTCCTTTCATTCAGTCAGTAGCTTCAATCATTTCTGGACGTTTTTCAATGGCAAAAATCAATGAATATTGTAAATGCACAAACAGTAATTTCTCCGCATTGCAAGGTGCAATTCTGAAATTTTTTGCTTTTTCCTGCTCCTCTTAGCATGATAAAGAAGATTCAAAGAGAGTGAGATGCCAGCTCCTTTCATTCAGTCAGTAGCTTCAATCATTTCTGGTATATGAATAACATGATGTTTTTCAATGGCAAAAATCAATGAATATTGTAAATGCACAAACAGTAATTTCTCCACATTGCAAGGTGCAATTCTGAAATTTTTTGCTTTTTCCTGCTCCTCTTAGCATGATAAAGAAGATTCAAAGAGAGTGAGATGCCAGCTCCTTTCATTCAGTCAGTAGCTTCAATCATTTCTGGACGTTTTTCAATGGCAAAAATCAATGAATATTGTAAATGCACAAACAGTAATTTCTCCGCATTGCAAGGTGCAATTCTGAAATTTTTTGCTTTTTCCTGCTCCTCTTAGCATGATAAAGAAGATTCAAAGAGAGCGAGATGCCAGCTCCTTTCATTCAGTCAGTAGCTTCAATCATTTCTGGTATATGAATAACATGATGTTTTTCAATGGCAAAAATCAATGAATATTGTAAATGCACAAACAGTAATTTCTCCGCATTGCAAGGTGCAATTCTGAAATTTTTTGCTTTTTCCTGCTCCTCTTAGCATGATAAAGAAGATTCAAAGAGAGTGAGATGCCAGCTCCTTTCATTCAGTCAGTAGCTTCAAACATTTCTGGTATATGAATAACATGATGTTTTTCAATGGCAAAAATCAATGAATATTGTAAATGCACAAACAGTAATTTCTCCGCATTGCAAGGTGCAATTCTGATATTTTTTGCTTTTTCCTGCTCCTCTTAGCATGATAAAGAAGATTCAAAGAGAGTGAGATGCCAGCTCCTTTCATTCAGTCAGTAGCTTCAATCATTTCTGGACGTTTTTCAATGGCAAAAATCAATGAATATTGTAAATGCACAAACAGTAATTTCTCCGCATTGCAAGGTGCAATTCTGAAATTTTTTGCTTTTTCCTGCTCCTCTTAGCATGATAAAGAAGATTCAAAGAGAGTGAGATGCCAGCTCCTTTCATTCAGTCAGTAGCTTCAAACATTTCTGGTATATGAATAACATGATGTTTTTCAATGGCAAAAATCAATGAATATTGTAAATGCACAAACAGTAATTTCTCCGCATTGCAAGGTGCAATTCTGAAATTTTTTGCTTTTTCCTGCTCCTCTTAGCATGATAAAGAAGATTCAAAGAGAGTGAGATGTGAGCTCCTTTCATTCAGTCAGTAGCTTCAATCATTTCTGGACGTTTTTCAATGGCAAAAATCAATGAATATTGTAAATGCACAAACAGTAATTTCTCCGCATTGCAAGGTGCAATTCTGAAATTTTTTGCTTTTTCCTGCTCCTCTTAGCATGATAAAGAAGATTCAAAGAGAGTGAGATGTCAGCTCCTTTCATTCAGTCAGTAGCTTCAAACATTTCTGGTATATGAATAACATGATGTTTTTCAATGGCAAAAATCAATGAATTTTGTAAATGCACAAACAGTAATTTCTCCGCATTGCAAGGTGCAATTCTGAAATTTTTTGCTTTTTCCTGCTCCTCTTAGCATGATAAAGAAGATTCAAAGAGAGTGAGATGCCAGTTCCTTTCATTCAGTCAGTAGCTTCAATCATTTCTGGACGTTTTTCAATGGCAAAAATCAATGAATATTGTAAATGCACAAACAGTAATTTCTCCGCATTGCAAGGTGCAATTCTGAAATTTTTTGCTTTTTCCTGCTCCTCTTAGCATGATAAAGAAGATTCAAAGAGAGTGAGATGCCAGCTCCTTTCATTCAGTCAGTAGCTTCAATCATTTCTGGTATATGAATAACATGATGTTTTTCAATGGCAAAAATCAATGAATATTGTAAAAGCACAAACAGTAATTTCTCCGCATTGCAAGGTGCAATTCTGAATTTTTTTGCTTTTTCCTGCTCCTCTTAGCATGATAAAGAAGATTCAAAGAGAGTGAGATGCCAGCTCCTTTCATTCAGTCAGTAGCTTCAATCATTTCTGGACGTTTTTCAATGGCAAAAATCAATGAATATTGTAAATGCACAAACAGTAATTTCTCCGCATTGCAAGGTGCAATTCTGAAATTTTTTGCTTTTTCCTGCTCCTCTTAGCATGATAAACAAGATTCAAAGAGAGTGAGATGCCAGCTCCTTTCATTCAGTCAGTAGCTTCAATCATTTCTGGACGTTTTTCAATGGCAAAAATCAATGAATATTGTAAATGCACAAACAGTAATTTCTCCGCATTGCAAGGTGCAATTCTGAAATTTTTTGCTTTTTCCTGCTCCTCTTAGCATGATAAAGAAGATTCAAAGAGAGTGAGATGCCAGCTCCTTTCATTCAGTCAGTAGCTTCAAACATTTCTGGTATATGAATAACATGATGTTTTTCAATGGCAAAAATCAATGAATATTGTAAATGCACAAACAGTAATTTCTCCGCATTGCAAGGTGCAAGTCTGAAATTTTTTGCTTTTTCCTGCTCCTCTTAGCATGATAAAGAAGATTCAAAGAGAGTGAGATGCCAGCTACTTTCATTCAGTCAGTAGCTTCAATCATTTCTGGACGTTTTTCAATGGTAAAAATCAATGAATATTGTAAATGCACAAACAGTAATTTCTCCACATTGCAAGGTGCAATTCTGAAATTTTTTGCTTTTTCCTGCTCCTCTTAGCATGATAAAGAAGATTCAAAGAGAGTGAGATGCCAGCTCCTTTCATTCAGTCAGTAGCTTCAATCATTTCTGGTATATGAATAACATGATGTTTTTCAATGGCAAAAATCAATGAATATTGTAAATGCACAAACAGTAATTTCTCCGCATTGCAAGGTGCAATTCTGAAATTTTTTGCTTTTTCCTGCTCCTCTTAGCATGATAAAGAAGATTCAAAGAGAGTGAGATGCCAGCTCCTTTCATTCAGTCAGTAGCTTCAATCATTTCTGGACGTTTTTCAATGGCAAAAATCAATGAATATTGTAAATGCACAAACAGTAATTTCTCCGCATTGCAAGGTGCAATTCTGAAATTTTTTGCTTTTTCCTGCTCCTCTTAGCATGATAAAGAAGATTCAAAGAGAGTGAGATGTCAGCTCCTTTCATTCAGTCAGTAGCTTCAAACATTTCTGGTATATGAATAACATGATGTTTTTCAATGGCAAAAATCAATGAATTTTGTAAATGCACAAACAGTAATTTCTCCGCATTGCAAGGTGCAATTCTGAAATTTTTTGCTTTTTCCTGCTCCTCTTAGCATGATAAAGAAGATTCAAAGAGAGTGAGATGCCAGTTCCTTTCATTCAGTCAGTAGCTTCAATCATTTCTGGACGTTTTTCAATGGCAAAAATCAATGAATATTGTAAATGCACAAACAGTAATTTCTCCGCATTGCAAGGTGCAATTCTGAAATTTTTTGCTTTTTCCTGCTCCTCTTAGCATGATAAAGAAGATTCAAAGAGAGTGAGATGCCAGCTCCTTTCATTCAGTCAGTAGCTTCAATCATTTCTGGTATATGAATAACATGATGTTTTTCAATGGCAAAAATCAATGAATATTGTAAATGCACAAACAGTAATTTCTCCGCATTGCAAGGTGCAATTCTGAAATTTTTTGCTTTTTCCTGCTCCTCTTAGCATGATAAAGAAGATTCAAAGAGAGTGAGATGCCAGCTCCTTTCATTCAGTCAGTAGCTTCAATCATTTCTGGACGTTTTTCAATGGCAAAAATCAATGAATATTGTAAATGCACAAACAGTAATTTCTCCGCATTGCAAGGTGCAATTCTGAAATTTTTTGCTTTTTCCTGCTCCTCTTAGCATGATAAACAAGATTCAAAGAGAGTGAGATGCCAGCTCCTTTCATTCAGTCAGTAGCTTCAAACATTTCTGGTATATGAATAACATGATGTTTTTCAATGGCAAAAATCAATGAATATTGTAAATGCACAAACAGTAATTTCTCCGCATTGCAAGGTGCAAGTCTGAAATTTTTTGCTTTTTCCTGCTCCTCTTAGCATGATAAAGAAGATTCAAAGAGAGTGAGATGCCAGCTACTTTCATTCAGTCAGTAGCTTCAATCATTTCTGGACGTTTTTCAATGGTAAAAATCAATGAATATTGTAAATGCACAAACAGTAATTTCTCCACATTGCAAGGTGCAATTCTGAAATTTTTTGCTTTTTCCTGCTCCTCTTAGCATGATAAAGAAGATTCAAAGAGAGTGAGATGCCAGCTCCTTTCATTCAGTCAGTAGCTTCAAACATTTCTGGTATATGAATAACATGATGTTTTTCAATGGCAAAAATCAATGAATATTGTAAATGCACAAACAGTAAGTTCTCTGCATTGCAAGGTGCAATTCTGAAATTTTTTGCTTTTTCCTGCTCCTCTTAGCATGATAAAGAAGATTCAAAGAGAGTGAGATGCCAGCTACTTTCATTCAGTCAGTAGCTTCAATCATTTCTGGACGTTTTTCAATGGTAAAAATCAATGAATATTGTAAATGCACAAACAGTAATTTCTCCACATTGCAAGGTGCAATTCTGAAATTTTTTGCTTTTTCCTGCTCCTCTTAGCATGATAAAGAAGATTCAAAGAGAGTGAGATGCCAGCTCCTTTCATTCAGTCAGTAGCTTCAAACATTTCTGGTATATGAATAACATGATGTTTTTCAATGGCAAAAATCAATGAATATTGTAAATGCACAAACAGTAATTTCTCGGCATTGCAAGGTGCAATTCTGAAATTTTTTGCTTTTTCCTGCTCCTCTTAGCATGATAAAGAAGATTCAAAGAGAGTGAGATGCCAGCTCCTTTCATTCAGTCAGTAGCTTCAAACATTTCTGGTATATGAATAACATGATGTTTTTCAATGGCAAAAATCAATGAATATTGTAAATGCACAAACAGTAATTTCTCCGCATTGCAAGGTGCAATTCTGAAATTTTTTGCTTTTTCCTGCTCCTCTTAGCATGATAAAGAATATTCAAAGAGAGTGAGATGCCAGCTCCTTTCATTCAGTCAGTAGCTTCAATCATTTCTGGACGTTTTTCAATGGCAAAAATCAATGAATATTGTAAATGCACAAACAGTAATTTCTCCGCATTGCAAGGTGCAATTCTGAAATTTTTTGCTTTTTCCTGCTCCTCTTAGCATGATAAAGAAGATTCAAAGAGAGTGAGATGCCAGCTCCTTTCATTCAGTCAGTACCTTCAATCATTTCTGGATGTTTTTCAATGGCAAAAATCAATGAATATTGTAAATGCACAAACAGTAATTTCTCCGCATTGCAAGGTGCAATTCTGAAATTTTTTACTTTTTCCCGCTCCTCTTAGCATGATAAAGAAGATTCAAAGAGAGTGAGGTGCCAGCTCCTTTCATTCAGTCAGTAGCTTCAAACATTTCTGGTATATGAATAACATGTTTTTCAATGGCAAAAATCATTGAATATTGTAAATGCACAAACAGTAATTTCTCCGCATTGCAAGGTGCAATTCTGAAATTTTTTGATTTTTCCTGCTCCTCTTAGCATGATAAAGAAGATTCAAAGAGAGTGAGATGCCAGCTCCTTTCATTCAGTCAGTAGCTTCAATCATTTCTGGACGTTTTTCAATGGCAAAAATCAATGAATATTGTAAATGCACAAACAGTAATTTCTCTGCATTGCAAGGTGCAATTCTGAAATTTTTTGCTTTTTCCTGCTCCTCTTAGCATGATAAAGAAGATTCAAAGAGAGTGAGATGCCAGCTCCTTTCATTCAGTCAGTAGCTTCAATCATTTCTGGTATATGAATAACATGATGTTTTTCAATGGCAAAAATCAATGAATATTGTAAATGCACAAACAGTAATTTCTCCGCATTGCAAGGTGCAATTCTGAAATTTTTTGCTTTTTCCTGCTCCTCTTAGCATGATAAAGAAGATTCAAAGAGAGTGAGATGCCAGCTCCTTTCATTCAGTCAGTAGCTTCAATCATTTCTGGACGTTTTTCAATGGCAAAAATCAATGAATATTGTAAATGCACAAACAGTAATTTCTCCGCATTGCAAGGTGCAATTCTGAAATTTTTTGCTTTTTCATGCTCCTCTTAGCATGATAAACAAGATTCAAAGAGAGTGAGATGCCAGCTCCTTTCATTCAGTCAGTAGCTTCAATCATTTCTGGACGTTTTTCAATGGCAAAAATCAATGAATATTGTAAATGCACAAACAGTAATTTCTCCGCATTGCAAGGTGCAATTCTGAAATTTTTTGCTTTTTCCTGCTCCTCTTAGCATGATAAAGAAGATTCAAAGAGAGTGAGATGCCAGCTCCTTTCATTCAGTCAGTAGCTTCAAACATTTCTGGTATATGAATAACATGATGTTTTTCAATGGCAAAAATCAATGAATATTGTAAATGCACAAACAGTAATTTCTCCGCATTGCAAGGTGCAAGTCTGAAATTTTTTGCTTTTTCCTGCTCCTCTTAGCATGATAAAGAAGATTCAAAGAGAGTGAGATGCCAGCTACTTTCATTCAGTCAGTAGCTTCAATCATTTCTGGACGTTTTTCAATGGTAAAAATCAATGAATATTGTAAATGCACAAACAGTAATTTCTCCACATTGCAAGGTGCAATTCTGAAATTTTTTGCTTTTTCCTGCTCCTCTTAGCATGATAAAGAAGATTCAAAGAGAGTGAGATGCCAGCTCCTTTCATTCAGTCAGTAGCTTCAAACATTTCTGGTATATGAATAACATGATGTTTTTCAATGGCAAAAATCAATGAATATTGTAAATGCACAAACAGTAATTTCTCTGCATTGCAAGGTGCAATTCTGAAATTTTTTGCTTTTTCCTGCTCCTCTTAGCATGATAAAGAAGATTCAAAGAGAGTGAGATGCCAGCTACTTTCATTCAGTCAGTAGCTTCAATCATTTCTGGACGTTTTTCAATGGTAAAAATCAATGAATATTGTAAATGCACAAACAGTAATTTCTCCACATTGCAAGGTGCAATTCTGAAATTTTTTGCTTTTTCCTGCTCCTCTTAGCATGATAAAGAAGATTCAAAGAGAGTGAGATGCCAGCTCCTTTCATTCAGTCAGTAGCTTCAAACATTTCTGGTATATGAATAACATGATGTTTTTCAATGGCAAAAATCAATGAATATTGTAAATGCACAAACAGTAATTTCTCGGCATTGCAAGGTGCAATTCTGAAATTTTTTGCTTTTTCCTGCTCCTCTTAGCATGATAAAGAAGATTCAAAGAGAGTGAGATGCCAGCTCCTTTCATTCAGTCAGTAGCTTCAAACATTTCTGGTATATGAATAACATGATGTTTTTCAATGGCAAAAATCAATGAATATTGTAAATGCACAAACAGTAATTTCTCCGCATTGCAAGGTGCAATTCTGAAATTTTTTGCTTTTTCCTGCTCCTCTTAGCATGATAAAGAATATTCAAAGAGAGTGAGATGCCAGCTCCTTTCATTCAGTCAGTAGCTTCAATCATTTCTGGACGTTTTTCAATGGCAAAAATCAATGAATATTGTAAATGCACAAACAGTAATTTCTCCGCATTGCAAGGTGCAATTCTGAAATTTTTTGCTTTTTCCTGCTCCTCTTAGCATGATAAAGAAGATTCAAAGAGAGTGAGATGCCAGCTCCTTTCATTCAGTCAGTACCTTCAATCATTTCTGGATGTTTTTCAATGGCAAAAATCAATGAATATTGTAAATGCACAAACAGTAATTTCTCCGCATTGCAAGGTGCAATTCTGAAATTTTTTGCTTTTTCCCGCTCCTCTTAGCATGATAAAGAAGATTCAAAGAGAGTGAGGTGCCAGCTCCTTTCATTCAGTCAGTAGCTTCAAACATTTCTGGTATATGAATAACATGTTTTTCAATGGCAAAAATCATTGAATATTGTAAATGCACAAACAGTAATTTCTCCGCATTGCAAGGTGCAATTCTGAAATTTTTTGCTTTTTCCTGCTCCTCTTAGCATGATAAAGAAGATTCAAAGAGAGTGAGATGCCAGCTCCTTTCATTCAGTCAGTAGCTTCAATCATTTCTGGACGTTTTTCAATGGCAAAAATCAATGAATATTGTAAATGCACAAACAGTAATTTCTCCGCATTGCAAGGTGCAATTCTGAAATTTTTTGCTTTTTCCTGCTCCTCTTAGCATGATAAAGAAGATTCAAAGAGAGTGAGATGCCAGCTCCTTTCATTCAGTCAGTAGCTTCAATCATTTCTGGACGTTTTTCAATGGCAAAAATCAATGAATATTGTAAATGCACAAACAGTAATTTCTCCGCATTGCAAGGTGCAATTCTGAAATTTTTTGCTTTTTCCTGCTCCTCTTAGCATGACAAAGAAGATTCAAAGAGAGTAAGATGCCAGCTCCTTTCATTCAGTCAGTAGCTTCAATCATTTCTGGTATATGAATAACATGATGTTTTTCAATGGCAAAAATCAATGAATATTGTAAATGCACAAACAGTAATTTCTCCGCATTGCAAGGTGCAATTCTGAAATTTTTTGCTTTTTCCTGCTCCTCTTAGCATGATAAAGAAGATTCAAAGAGAGTGAGATGCCAGCTCCTTTCATTCAGTCAGTAGCTTCAATCATTTCTGGACGTTTTTCAATGGCAAAAATCAATGAATATTGTAAATGCACAAACAGTAATTTCTCCGCATTGCAAGGTGCAATTCTGAAATTTTTTGCTTTTTCCTGCTCCTCTTAGCATGATAAAGAAGATTCAAAGAGAGTGAGATGCCAGCTCCTTTCATTCAGTCAGTAGCTTCAAACATTTCTGGTATATGAATAACATGATGTTTTTCAATGGCAAAAATCAATGAATATTGTAAATGCACAAACAGTAATTTCTCCGCATTGCAAGGTGCAAGTCTGAAATTTTTTGCTTTTTCCTGCTCCTCTTAGCATGATAAAGAAGATTCAAAGAGAGTGAGATGCCAGCTACTTTCATTCAGTCAGTAGCTTCAATCATTTCTGGACGTTTTTCAATGGTAAAAATCAATGAATATTGTAAATGCACAAACAGTAATTTCTCCACATTGCAAGGTGCAATTCTGAAATTTTTTGCTTTTTCCTGCTCCTCTTAGCATGATAAAGAAGATTCAAAGAGAGTGAGATGCCAGCTCCTTTCATTCAGTCAGTAGCTTCAAACATTTCTGGTATATGAATAACATGATGTTTTTCAATGGCAAAAATCAATGAATATTGTAAATGCACAAACAGTAATTTCTCTGCATTGCAAGGTGCAATTCTGAAATTTTTTGCTTTTTCCTGCTCCTCTTAGCATGATAAAGAAGATTCAAAGAGAGTGAGATGCCAGCTACTTTCATTCAGTCAGTAGCTTCAATCATTTCTGGACGTTTTTCAATGGTAAAAATCAATGAATATTGTAAATGCACAAACAGTAATTTCTCCACATTGCAAGGTGCAATTCTGAAATTTTTTGCTTTTTCCTGCTCCTCTTAGCATGATAAAGAAGATTCAAAGAGAGTGAGATGCCAGCTCCTTTCATTCAGTCAGTAGCTTCAAACATTTCTGGTATATGAATAACATGATGTTTTTCAATGGCAAAAATCAATGAATATTGTAAATGCACAAACAGTAATTTCTCGGCATTGCAAGGTGCAATTCTGAAATTTTTTGCTTTTTCCTGCTCCTCTTAGCATGATAAAGAAGATTCAAAGAGAGTGAGATGCCAGCTCCTTTCATTCAGTCAGTAGCTTCAAACATTTCTGGTATATGAATAACATGATGTTTTTCAATGGCAAAAATCAATGAATATTGTAAATGCACAAACAGTAATTTCTCCGCATTGCAAGGTGCAATTCTGAAATTTTTTGCTTTTTCCTGCTCCTCTTAGCATGATAAAGAATATTCAAAGAGAGTGAGATGCCAGCTCCTTTCATTCAGTCAGTAGCTTCAATCATTTCTGGACGTTTTTCAATGGCAAAAATCAATGAATATTGTAAATGCACAAACAGTAATTTCTCCGCATTGCAAGGTGCAATTCTGAAATTTTTTGCTTTTTCCTGCTCCTCTTAGCATGATAAAGAAGATTCAAAGAGAGTGAGATGCCAGCTCCTTTCATTCAGTCAGTACCTTCAATCATTTCTGGATGTTTTTCAATGGCAAAAATCAATGAATATTGTAAATGCACAAACAGTAATTTCTCCGCATTGCAAGGTGCAATTCTGAAATTTTTTGCTTTTTCCCGCTCCTCTTAGCATGATAAAGAAGATTCAAAGAGAGTGAGGTGCCAGCTCCTTTCATTCAGTCAGTAGCTTCAAACATTTCTGGTATATGAATAACATGTTTTTCAATGGCAAAAATCATTGAATATTGTAAATGCACAAACAGTAATTTCTCCGCATTGCAAGGTGCAATTCTGAAATTTTTTGCTTTTTCCTGCTCCTCTTAGCATGATAAAGAAGATTCAAAGAGAGTGAGATGCCAGCTCCTTTCATTCAGTCAGTAGCTTCAATCATTTCTGGACGTTTTTCAATGGCAAAAATCAATGAATATTGTAAATGCACAAACAGTAATTTCTCCGCATTGCAAGGTGCAATTCTGAAATTTTTTGCTTTTTCCTGCTCCTCTTAGCATGATAAAGAAGATTCAAAGAGAGTGAGATGCCAGCTCCTTTCATTCAGTCAGTAGCTTCAATCATTTCTGGACGTTTTTCAATGGCAAAAATCAATGAATATTGTAAATGCACAAACAGTAATTTCTCCGCATTGCAAGGTGCAATTCTGAAATTTTTTGCTTTTTCCTGCTCCTCTTAGCATGACAAAGAAGATTCAAAGAGAGTAAGATGCCAGCTCCTTTCATTCAGTCAGTAGCTTCAATCATTTCTGGTATATGAATAACATGATGTTTTTCAATGGCAAAAATCAATGAATATTGTAAATGCACAAACAGTAATTTCTCCGCATTGCAAGGTGCAATTCTGAAATTTTTTGCTTTTTCCTGCTCCTCTTAGCATGATAAAGAAGATTCAAAGAGAGTGAGATGCCAGCTCCTTTCATTCAGTCAGTAGCTTCAATCATTTCTGGACGTTTTTCAATGGCAAAAATCAATGAATATTGTAAATGCACAAACAGTAATTTCTCCGCATTGCAAGGTGCAATTCTGAAATTTTTTGCTTTTTCCTGCTCCTCTTAGCATGATAAAGAAGATTCAAAGAGAGTGAGATGCCAGCTCCTTTCATTCAGTCAGTAGCTTCAATCATTTCTGGACGTTTTTCAATGGCAAAAATCAATGAATATTGTAAATGCACAAACAGTAATTTCTCCGCATTGCAAGGTGCAATTCTGAAATTTTTTGCTTTTTCCTGCTCCTCTTAGCATGATAAAGAAGATTCAAAGAGAGTGAGATGCCAGCTCCTTTCATTCAGTCAGTAGCTTCAAACATTTCTGGTATATGAATAATATGATGTTTTTCAATGGCAAAAATCAATGAATATTGTAAAAGCACAAACAGTAATTTCTCCGCATTGCAAGGTGCAATTCTGAAATTTTTTGCTTTTTCCTGCTCCTCTTAGCATGATAAAGAAGATTCAAAGACAGTGAGATGCCAGCTCCTTTCATTCAGTCAGTAGCTTCAATCATTTCTGGACGTTTTTCAATGGCAAAAATCAATGAATATTGTAAATGCACAAACAGTAATTTCTCCGCATTGCAAGGTGTAATTCTGAAATTTTTTGCTTTTTCCTGCTCCTCTTAGCATGATAAAGAAGATTCAAAGAGAGTGAGATGCCAGCTCCTTTCATTCAGTCAGTAGCTTCAATCATTTCTGGTATATGAATAACATGATGTTTTTCAATGGCAAAAATCAATGAATATTGTAAATGCACAAACAGTAATTTCTCTGCATTGCAAGGTGCAATTCTGAAATTTTTTGCTTTTTCCTGCTCCTCTTAGCATGATAAAGAAGATTCAAAGAGAGTGAGATGCCAGCTACTTTCATTCAGTCAGTAGCTTCAATCATTTCTGGACGTTTTTCAATGGTAAAAATCAATGAATATTGTAAATGCACAAACAGTAATTTCTCCACATTGCAAGGTGCAATTCTGAAATTTTTTGCTTTTTCCTGCTCCTCTTAGCATGATAAAGAAGATTCAAAGAGAGTGAGATGCCAGCTCCTTTCATTCAGTCAGTAGCTTCAAACATTTCTGGTATATGAATAACATGATGTTTTTCAATGGCAAAAATCAATGAATATTGTAAATGCACAAACAGTAATTTCTCGGCATTGCAAGGTGCAATTCTGAAATTTTTTGCTTTTTCCTGCTCCTCTTAGCATGATAAAGAAGATTCAAAGAGAGTGAGATGCCAGCTCCTTTCATTCAGTCAGTAGCTTCAAACATTTCTGGTATATGAATAACATGATGTTTTTCAATGGCAAAAATCAATGAATATTGTAAATGCACAAACAGTAATTTCTCCGCATTGCAAGGTGCAATTCTGAAATTTTTTGCTTTTTCCTGCTCCTCTTAGCATGATAAAGAATATTCAAAGAGAGTGAGATGCCAGCTCCTTTCATTCAGTCAGTAGCTTCAATCATTTCTGGACGTTTTTCAATGGCAAAAATCAATGAATATTGTAAATGCACAAACAGTAATTTCTCCGCATTGCAAGGTGCAATTCTGAAATTTTTTGCTTTTTCCTGCTCCTCTTAGCATGATAAAGAAGATTCAAAGAGAGTGAGATGCCAGCTCCTTTCATTCAGTCAGTACCTTCAATCATTTCTGGATGTTTTTCAATGGCAAAAATCAATGAATATTGTAAATGCACAAACAGTAATTTCTCCGCATTGCAAGGTGCAATTCTGAAATTTTTTGCTTTTTCCCGCTCCTCTTAGCATGATAAAGAAGATTCAAAGAGAGTGAGGTGCCAGCTCCTTTCATTCAGTCAGTAGCTTCAAACATTTCTGGTATATGAATAACATGTTTTTCAATGGCAAAAATCATTGAATATTGTAAATGCACAAACAGTAATTTCTCCGCATTGCAAGGTGCAATTCTGAAATTTTTTGCTTTTTCCTGCTCCTCTTAGCATGATAAAGAAGATTCAAAGAGAGTGAGATGCCAGCTCCTTTCATTCAGTCAGTAGCTTCAATCATTTCTGGACGTTTTTCAATGGCAAAAATCAATGAATATTGTAAATGCACAAACAGTAATTTCTCCGCATTGCAAGGTGCAATTCTGAAATTTTTTGCTTTTTCCTGCTCCTCTTAGCATGATAAAGAAGATTCAAAGAGAGTGAGATGCCAGCTCCTTTCATTCAGTCAGTAGCTTCAATCATTTCTGGACGTTTTTCAATGGCAAAAATCAATGAATATTGTAAATGCACAAACAGTAATTTCTCCGCATTGCAAGGTGCAATTCTGAAATTTTTTGCTTTTTCCTGCTCCTCTTAGCATGACAAAGAAGATTCAAAGAGAGTAAGATGCCAGCTCCTTTCATTCAGTCAGTAGCTTCAATCATTTCTGGTATATGAATAACATGATGTTTTTCAATGGCAAAAATCAATGAATATTGTAAATGCACAAACAGTAATTTCTCCGCATTGCAAGGTGCAATTCTGAAATTTTTTGCTTTTTCCTGCTCCTCTTAGCATGATAAAGAAGATTCAAAGAGAGTGAGATGCCAGCTCCTTTCATTCAGTCAGTAGCTTCAATCATTTCTGGACGTTTTTCAATGGCAAAAATCAATGAATATTGTAAATGCACAAACAGTAATTTCTCCGCATTGCAAGGTGCAATTCTGAAATTTTTTGCTTTTTCCTGCTCCTCTTAGCATGATAAAGAAGATTCAAAGAGAGTGAGATGCCAGCTCCTTTCATTCAGTCAGTAGCTTCAATCATTTCTGGACGTTTTTCAATGGCAAAAATCAATGAATATTGTAAATGCACAAACAGTAATTTCTCCGCATTGCAAGGTGCAATTCTGAAATTTTTTGCTTTTTCCTGCTCCTCTTAGCATGATAAAGAAGATTCAAAGAGAGTGAGATGCCAGCTCCTTTCATTCAGTCAGTAGCTTCAAACATTTCTGGTATATGAATAATATGATGTTTTTCAATGGCAAAAATCAATGAATATTGTAAAAGCACAAACAGTAATTTCTCCGCATTGCAAGGTGCAATTCTGAAATTTTTTGCTTTTTCCTGCTCCTCTTAGCATGATAAAGAAGATTCAAAGACAGTGAGATGCCAGCTCCTTTCATTCAGTCAGTAGCTTCAATCATTTCTGGACGTTTTTCAATGGCAAAAATCAATGAATATTGTAAATGCACAAACAGTAATTTCTCCGCATTGCAAGGTGTAATTCTGAAATTTTTTGCTTTTTCCTGCTCCTCTTAGCATGATAAAGAAGATTCAAAGAGAGTGAGATGCCAGCTCCTTTCATTCAGTCAGTAGCTTCAATCATTTCTGGTATATGAATAACATGATGTTTTTCAATGGCAAAAATCAATGAATATTGTAAATGCACAAACAGTAATTTCTCCGCATTGCAAGTTGCAATTCTGAAATTTTTTGCTTTTTCCTGCTCCTCTTAGCATGATAAAGAAGATTCAAAGAGAGTGAGATGCCAGCTCCTTTCATTCAGTCAGTAGCTTCAATCATTTCTGGACGTTTTTCAATGGCAAAAATCAATGAATATTGTAAATGCACAAACAGTAATTTCTCCGCATTGCAAGGTGCAATTCTGAAATTTTTTGCTTTTTCCTGCTCCTCTTAGCATGATAAAGAAGATTCAAAGAGAGTGAGATGCCAGCTCCTTTCATTCAGTCAGTAGCTTCAATCATTTCTGGACGTATTTCAATGGCAAAAATCAATGAATATTGTAAATGCACAAACAGTAATTTCTCCGCATTGCAAGGTGCAATTCTGAAATTTTTTGCTTTTTCCTGCTCCTCTTAGCATGATAAAGAAGATTCAAAGAGAGTGAGATGCCAGCTCCTTTCATTCAGTCAGTAGCTTCAAACATTTCTGGTATATGAATAACATGATGTTTTTCAATGGCAAAAATCAATGAATATTGTAAATGCACAAACAGTAATTTCTCCGCATTGCAAGGTGCAATTCTGAAATTTTTTGCTTTTTCCTGCTCCTCTTAGCATGATAAAGAAGATTCAAAGAGAGTGAGATGCCAGCTCCTTTCATTCAGTCAGTAGCTTCAATCATTTCTGGACGTTTTTCAATGGCAAAAATCAATGAATATTGTAAATGCACAAACAGTAATTTCTCCGCATTGCAAGGTGCAATTCTGAAATTTTTTGCTTTTTCCTGCTCCTCTTAGCATGATAAAGAAGATTCAAAGAGAGTGAGATGTCAGCTCCTTTCATTCAGTCAGTAGCTTCAAACATTTCTGGTATATGAATAACATGATGTTTTTCAATGGCAAAAATCAATGAATTTTGTAAATGCACAAACAGTAATTTCTCCGCATTGCAAGGTGCAATTCTGAAATTTTTTACTTTTTCCTGCTCCTCTTAGCATGATAAAGAAGATTCAAAGAGAGTGAGATGCCAGTTCCTTTCATTCAGTCAGTAGCTTCAATCATTTCTGGACGTTTTTCAATGGCAAAAATCAATGAATATTGTAAATGCACAAACAGTAATTTCTCCGCATTGCAAGGTGCAATTCTGAAATTTTTTGCTTTTTCCTCCTCTTAGCATGATAAAGAAGATTCAAAGAGAGTGAGATGCCAGCTCCTTTCATTCAGTCAGTAGCTTCAATCATTTCTGGTATATGAATAACATGATGTTTTTCAATGGCAAAAATCAATGAATATTGTAAATGCACAAACAGTAATTTCTCCGCATTGCAAGGTGCAATTCTGAATTTTTTTGCTTTTTCCTGCTCCTCTTAGCATGATAAAGAAGATTCAAAGAGAGTGAGATGCCAGCTCCTTTCATTCAGTCAGTAGCTTCAATCATTTCTGGACGTTTTTCAATGGCAAAAATCAATGAATATTGTAAATGCACAAACAGTAATTTCTCCGCATTGCAAGGTGCAATTCTGAAATTTTTTGCTTTTTCCTGCTCCTCTTAGCATGATAAACAAGATTCAAAGAGAGTGAGATGCCAGCTCCTTTCATTCAGTCAGTAGCTTCAATCATTTCTGGACGTTTTTCAATGGTAAAAATCAATGAATATTGTAAATGCACAAACAGTAATTTCTCCACATTGCAAGGTGCAATTCTGAAATTTTTTGCTTTTTCCTGCTCCTCTTAGCATGATAAAGAAGATTCAAAGAGAGTGAGATGCCAGCTCCTTTCATTCAGTCAGTAGCTTCAATCATTTCTGGTATATGAATAACATGATGTTTTTCAATGGCAAAAATCAATGAATATTGTAAATGCACAAACAGTAATTTCTCCGCATTGCAAGGTGCAATTCTGAAATTTTTTGCTTTTTCCTGCTCCTCTTAGCATGATAAAGAAGATTCAAAGAGAGTGAAATGCCAGCTCCTTTCATTCAGTCAGTAGCTTCAATCATTTCTGGACGTTTTTCAATGGCAAAAATCAATGAATATTGTAAATGCACAAACAGTAATTTCTCCGCATTGCAAGGTGCAATTCTGAAATTTTTTGCTTTTTCCTGCTCCTCTTAGCATGATAAAGAAGATTCAAAGAGAGTGAGATGTCAGCTCCTTTCATTCAGTCAGTAGCTTCAAACATTTCTGGTATATGAATAACATGATGTTTTTCAATGGCAAAAATCAATGAATTTTGTAAATGCACAAACAGTAATTTCTCCGCATTGCAAGGTGCAATTCTGACATTTTTTGCTTTTTCCTGCTCCTCTTAGCATGATAAAGAAGATTCAAAGAGAGTGAGATGCCAGTTCCTTTCATTCAGTCAGTAGCTTCAATCATTTCTGGACGTTTTTCAATGGCAAAAATCAATGAATATTGTAAATGCACAAACAGTAATTTCTCCGCATTGCAAGGTGCAATTCTGAAATTTTTTGCTTTTTCCTGCTCCTCTTAGCATGATAAAGAAGATTCAAAGAGAGTGAGATGCCAGCTCCTTTCATTCAGTCAGTAGCTTCAATCATTTCTGGTATATGAATAACATGATGTTTTTCAATGGCAAAAATCAATGAATATTGTAAATGCACAAACAGTAATTTCTCCGCATTGCAAGGTGCAATTCTGAAATTTTTTGCTTTTTCCTGCTCCTCTTAGCATGATAAAGAAGATTCAAAGAGAGTGAGATGCCAGCTCCTTTCATTCAGTCAGTAGCTTCAATCATTTCTGGACGTTTTTCAATGGCAAAAATCAATGAATATTGTAAATGCACAAACAGTAATTTCTCCGCATTGCAAGGTGCAATTCTGAAATTTTTTGCTTTTTCCTGCTCCTCTTAGCATGATAAAGAAGATTCAAAGAGAGTGAGATGCCAGCTCCTTTCATTCAGTCAGTAGCTTCAATCATTTCTGGACGTTTTTCAATGGCAAAAATCAATGAATATTGTAAATGCACAAACAGTAATTTCTCCGCATTGCAAGGTGCAATTCTGAAATTTTTTGCTTTTTCCTGCTCCTCTTAGCATGATAAAGAAGATTCAAAGAGAGTGAGATGTCAGCTCCTTTCATTCAGTCAGTAGCTTCAAACATTTCTGGTATATGAATAACATGATGTTTTTCAATGGCAAAAATCAATGAATATTGTAAATGCACAAACAGTAATTTCTCCGCATTGCAAGGTGCAATTCTGAAATTTTTTGCTTTTTCCTGCTCCTCTTAGCATGATAAAGAAGATTCAAAGAGAGTGAGATGCCAGCTCCTTTCATTCAGTCAGTAGCTTCAATCATTTCTGGTATATGAATAACATGATGTTTTTCAATGGCAAAAATCAATGAATATTGTAAATGCACAAACAGTAATTTCTCCGCATTGCAAGGTGCAATTCTGAATTTTTTTGCTTTTTCCTGCTCCTCTTAGCATGATAAAGAAGATTCAAAGAGAGTGAGATGCCAGCTCCTTTCATTCAGTCAGTAGCTTCAATCATTTCTGGACGTTTTTCAATGGCAAAAATCAATGAATATTGTAAATGCACAAACAGTAATTTCTCCGCATTGCAAGGTGCAATTCTGAAATTTTTTGCTTTTTCCTGCTCCTCTTAGCATGATAAAGAAGATTCAAAGAGAGTGAGATGCCAGCTCCTTTCATTCAGTCAGTAGCTTCAAATATTTCTGGTATATGAATAACATGATGTTTTTCAATGGCAAAAATCAATGAATATTGTAAATGCACAAACAGTAATTTCTCCGCATTGCAAGGTGCAAGTCTGAAATTTTTTGCTTTTTCCTGCTCCTCTTAGCATGATAAAGAAGATTCAAAGAGAGTGAGATGCCAGCTACTTTCATTCAGTCAGTAGCTTCAATCATTTCTGGACGTTTTTCAATGGTAAAAATCAATGAATATTGTAAATGCACAAACAGTAATTTCTCCACATTGCAAGGTGCAATTCTGAAATTTTTTGCTTTTTCCTGCTCCTCTTAGCATGATAAAGAAGATTCAAAGAGAGTGAGATGCCAGCTCCTTTCATTCAGTCAGTAGCTTCAATCATTTCTGGTATATGAATAACATGATGTTTTTCAATGGCAAAAATCAATGAATATTGTAAATGCACAAACAGTAATTTCTCCGCATTGCGAGGTGCAATTCTGAAATTTTTTGCTTTTTCCTGCTCCTCTTAGCATGATAAAGAAGATTCAAAGAGAGTGAGATGCCAGCTCCTTTCATTCAGTCAGTAGCTTCAATCATTTCTGGACGTTTTTCAATGGCAAAAATCAATGAATATTGTAAATGCACAAACAGTAATTTCTCCGCATTGCAAGGTGCAATTCTGAAATTTTTTGCTTTTTCCTGCTCCTCTTAGCATGATAAAGAAGATTCAAAGAGAGTGAGATGTCAGCTCCTTTCATTCAGTCAGTAGCTTCAAACATTTCTGGTATATGAATAACATGATGTTTTTCAATGGCAAAAATCAATGAATTTTGTAAATGCACAAACAGTAATTTCTCCGCATTGCAAGGTGCAATTCTGAAATTTTTTGCTTTTTCCTGCTCCTCTTAGCATGATAAAGAAGATTCAAAGAGAGTGAGATGCCAGTTCCTTTCATTCAGTCAGTAGCTTCAATCATTTCTGGACGTTTTTCAATGGCAAAAATCAATGAATATTGTAAATGCACAAACAGTAATTTCTCCGCATTGCAAGGTGCAATTCTGAAATTTTTTGCTTTTTCCTGCTCCTCTTAGCATGATAAAGAAGATTCAAAGAGAGTGAGATGCCAGCTCCTTTCATTCAGTCAGTAGCTTCAATCATTTCTGGTATATGAATAACATGATGTTTTTCAATGGCAAAAATCAATGAATATTGTAAATGCACAAACAGTAATTTCTCCGCATTGCAAGGTGCAATTCTGAAATTTTTTGCTTTTTCCTGCTCCTCTTAGCATGATAAAGAAGATTCAAAGAGAGTGAGATGCCAGCTCCTTTCATTCAGTCAGTAGCTTCAATCATTTCTGGATGTTTTTCAATGGCAAAAATCAATGAATATTGTAAATGCACAAACAGTAATTTCTCCGCATTGCAAGGTGCAATTCTGAAATTTTTTGCTTTTTCCTGCTCCTCTTAGCATGATAAAGAAGATTCAAAGAGAGTGAGATGCCAGCTCCTTTCATTCAGTCAGTAGCTTCAATCATTTCTGGACGTTTTTCAATGGCAAAAATCAATGAATATTGTAAATGCACAAACAGTAATTTCTCCGCATTGCAAGGTGCAATTCTGAAATTTTTTGCTTTTTCCTGCTCCTCTTAGCATGATAAAGAAGATTCAAAGAGTGTGAGATGTCAGCTCCTTTCATTCAGTCAGTAGCTTCAAACATTTCTGGTATATGAATAACATGATGTTTTTCAATGGCAAAAATCAATGAATTTTGTAAATGCACAAACAGTAATTTCTCCGCATTGCAAGGTGCAATTCTGAAATTTTTTGCTTTTTCCTGCTCCTCTTAGCATGATAAAGAAGATTCAAAGAGAGTGAGATGCCAGTTCCTTTCATTCAGTCAGTAGCTTCAATCATTTCTGGACGTTTTTCAATGGCAAAAATCAATGAATATTGTAAATGCACAAACAGTAATTTCTCCGCATTGCAAGGTGCAATTCTGAAATTTTTTGCTTTTTCCTGCTCCTCTTAGCATGATAAAGAAGATTCAAAGAGAGTGAGATGCCAGCTCCTTTCATTCAGTCAGTAGCTTCAATCATTTCTGGACGTTTTTCAATGGCAAAAATCAATGAATATTGTAAATGCACAAACAGTAATTTCTCCGCATTGCAAGGTGCAATTCTGAAATTTTTTGCTTTTTCCTGCTCCTCTTAGCATGATAAAGAAGATTCAAAGAGAGTGAGATGTCAGCTCCTTTCATTCAGTCAGTAGCTTCAAACATTTCTGGTATATGAATAACATGATGTTTTTCAATGGCAAAAATCAATGAATTTTGTAAATGCACAAACAGTAATTTCTCCGCATTGCAAGGTGCAATTCTGACATTTTTTGCTTTTTCCTGCTCCTCTTAGCATGATAAAGAAGATTCAAAGAGAGTGAGATGCCAGTTCCTTTCATTCAGTCAGTAGCTTCAATCATTTCTGGACGTTTTTCAATGGCAAAAATCAATGAATATTGTAAATGCACAAACAGTAATTTCTCCGCATTGCAAGGTGCAATTCTGAAATTTTTTGCTTTTTCCTGCTCCTCTTAGCATGATAAAGAAGATTCAAAGAGAGTGAGATGCCAGCTCCTTTCATTCAGTCAGTAGCTTCAATCATTTCTGGTATATGAATAACATGATGTTTTTCAATGGCAAAAATCAATGAATATTGTAAATGCACAAACAGTAATTTCTCCGCATTGCAAGGTGCAATTCTGAAATTTTTTGCTTTTTCCTGCTCCTCTTAGCATGATAAAGAAGATTCAAAGAGAGTGAGATGCCAGCTCCTTTCATTCAGTCAGTAGCTTCAATCATTTCTGGACGTTTTTCAATGGCAAAAATCAATGAATATTGTAAATGCACAAACAGTAATTTCTCCGCATTGCAAGGTGCAATTCTGAAATTTTTTGCTTTTTCCTGCTCCTCTTAGCATGATAAAGAAGATTCAAAGAGAGTGAGATGCCAGCTCCTTTCATTCAGTCAGTAGCTTCAATCATTTCTGGACGTTTTTCAATGGCAAAAATCAATGAATATTGTAAATGCACAAACAGTAATTTCTCCGCATTGCAAGGTGCAATTCTGAAATTTTTTGCTTTTTCCTGCTCCTCTTAGCATGATAAAGAAGATTCAAAGAGAGTGAGATGTCAGCTCCTTTCATTCAGTCAGTAGCTTCAAACATTTCTGGTATATGAATAACATGATGTTTTTCAATGGCAAAAATCAATGAATATTGTAAATGCACAAACAGTAATTTCTCCGCATTGCAAGGTGCAATTCTGAAATTTTTTGCTTTTTCCTGCTCCTCTTAGCATGATAAAGAAGATTCAAAGAGAGTGAGATGCCAGCTCCTTTCATTCAGTCAGTAGCTTCAATCATTTCTGGTATATGAATAACATGATGTTTTTCAATGGCAAAAATCAATGAATATTGTAAATGCACAAACAGTAATTTCTCCGCATTGCAAGGTGCAATTCTGAATTTTTTTGCTTTTTCCTGCTCCTCTTAGCATGATAAAGAAGATTCAAAGAGAGTGAGATGCCAGCTCCTTTCATTCAGTCAGTAGCTTCAATCATTTCTGGACGTTTTTCAATGGCAAAAATCAATGAATATTGTAAATGCACAAACAGTAATTTCTCCGCATTGCAAGGTGCAATTCTGAAATTTTTTGCTTTTTCCTGCTCCTCTTAGCATGATAAAGAAGATTCAAAGAGAGTGAGATGCCAGCTCCTTTCATTCAGTCAGTAGCTTCAAATATTTCTGGTATATGAATAACATGATGTTTTTCAATGGCAAAAATCAATGAATATTGTAAATGCACAAACAGTAATTTCTCCGCATTGCAAGGTGCAAGTCTGAAATTTTTTGCTTTTTCCTGCTCCTCTTAGCATGATAAAGAAGATTCAAAGAGAGTGAGATGCCAGCTACTTTCATTCAGTCAGTAGCTTCAATCATTTCTGGACGTTTTTCAATGGTAAAAATCAATGAATATTGTAAATGCACAAACAGTAATTTCTCCACATTGCAAGGTGCAATTCTGAAATTTTTTGCTTTTTCCTGCTCCTCTTAGCATGATAAAGAAGATTCAAAGAGAGTGAGATGCCAGCTCCTTTCATTCAGTCAGTAGCTTCAATCATTTCTGGTATATGAATAACATGATGTTTTTCAATGGCAAAAATCAATGAATATTGTAAATGCACAAACAGTAATTTCTCCGCATTGCAAGGTGCAATTCTGAAATTTTTTGCTTTTTCCTGCTCCTCTTAGCATGATAAAGAAGATTCAAAGAGAGTGAGATGCCAGCTCCTTTCATTCAGTCAGTAGCTTCAATCATTTCTGGACGTTTTTCAATGGCAAAAATCAATGAATATTGTAAATGCACAAACAGTAATTTCTCCGCATTGCAAGGTGCAATTCTGAAATTTTTTGCTTTTTCCTGCTCCTCTTAGCATGATAAAGAAGATTCAAAGAGAGTGAGATGTCAGCTCCTTTCATTCAGTCAGTAGCTTCAAACATTTCTGGTATATGAATAACATGATGTTTTTCAATGGCAAAAATCAATGAATTTTGTAAATGCACAAACAGTAATTTCTCCGCATTGCAAGGTGCAATTCTGAAATTTTTTGCTTTTTCCTGCTCCTCTTAGCATGATAAAGAAGATTCAAAGAGAGTGAGATGCCAGTTCCTTTCATTCAGTCAGTAGCTTCAATCATTTCTGGACGTTTTTCAATGGCAAAAATCAATGAATATTGTAAATGCACAAACAGTAATTTCTCCGCATTGCAAGGTGCAATTCTGAAATTTTTTGCTTTTTCCTGCTCCTCTTAGCATGATAAAGAAGATTCAAAGAGAGTGAGATGCCAGCTCCTTTCATTCAGTCAGTAGCTTCAATCATTTCTGGTATATGAATAACATGATGTTTTTCAATGGCAAAAATCAATGAATATTGTAAATGCACAAACAGTAATTTCTCCGCATTGCAAGGTGCAATTCTGAAATTTTTTGCTTTTTCCTGCTCCTCTTAGCATGATAAAGAAGATTCAAAGAGAGTGAGATGCCAGCTCCTTTCATTCAGTCAGTAGCTTCAATCATTTCTGGATGTTTTTCAATGGCAAAAATCAATGAATATTGTAAATGCACAAACAGTAATTTCTCCGCATTGCAAGGTGCAATTCTGAAATTTTTTGCTTTTTCCTGCTCCTCTTAGCATGATAAAGAAGATTCAAAGAGAGTGAGATGCCAGCTCCTTTCATTCAGTCAGTAGCTTCAATCATTTCTGGACGTTTTTCAATGGCAAAAATCAATGAATATTGTAAATGCACAAACAGTAATTTCTCCGCATTGCAAGGTGCAATTCTGAAATTTTTTGCTTTTTCCTGCTCCTCTTAGCATGATAAAGAAGATTCAAAGAGTGTGAGATGTCAGCTCCTTTCATTCAGTCAGTAGCTTCAAACATTTCTGGTATATGAATAACATGATGTTTTTCAATGGCAAAAATCAATGAATTTTGTAAATGCACAAACAGTAATTTCTCCGCATTGCAAGGTGCAATTCTGAAATTTTTTGCTTTTTCCTGCTCCTCTTAGCATGATAAAGAAGATTCAAAGAGAGTGAGATGCCAGTTCCTTTCATTCAGTCAGTAGCTTCAATCATTTCTGGACGTTTTTCAATGGCAAAAATCAATGAATATTGTAAATGCACAAACAGTAATTTCTCCGCATTGCAAGGTGCAATTCTGAAATTTTTTGCTTTTTCCTGCTCCTCTTAGCATGATAAAGAAGATTCAAAGAGAGTGAGAAGCCAGCTCCTTTCATTCAGTCAGTAGCTTCAATCATTTCTGGTATATGAATAACATGATGTTTTTCAATGGCAAAAATCAATGAATATTGTAAATGCACAAACAGTAATTTCTCCGCATTGCAAGGTGCAATTCTGAAATTTTTTGCTTTTTCCTGCTCCTCTTAGCATGATAAAGAAGATTCAAAGAGAGTGAGATGCCAGCTCCTTTCATTCAGTCAGTAGCTTCAATCATTTCTGGACGTTTTTCAATGGCAAAAATCAATGAATATTGTAAATGCACAAACAGTAATTTCTCCGCATTGCAAAGTGCAATTCTGAAATTTTTTGCTTTTTCCTGCTCCTCTTAGCATGATAAACAAGATTCAAAGAGAGTGAGATGCCAGCTCCTTTCATTCAGTCAGTAGCTTCAATCATTTCTGGACGTTTTTCAATGGCAAAAATCAATGAATATTGTAAATGCACAAACAGTAATTTCTCCGCATTGCAAGGTGCAATTCTGAAATTTTTTGCTTTTTCCTGCTCCTCTTAGCATGATAAAGAAGATTCAAAGAGAGTGAGATGCCAGCTCCTTTCATTCAGTCAGTAGCTTCAAACATTTCTGGTATATGAATAACATGATGTTTTTCAATGGCAAAAATCAATGAATATTGTAAATGCACAAACAGTAATTTCTCCGCATTGCAAGGTGCAAGTCTGAAATTTTTTGCTTTTTCCTGCTCCTCTTAGCATGATAAAGAAGATTCAAAGAGAGTGAGATGCCAGCTACTTTCATTCAGTCAGTAGCTTCAATCATTTCTGGACGTTTTTCAATGGTAAAAATCAATGAATATTGTAAATGCACAAACAGTAATTTCTCCACATTGCAAGGTGCAATTCTGAAATTTTTTGCTTTTTCCTGCTCCTCTTAGCATGATAAAGAAGATTCAAAGAGAGTGAGATGCCAGCTCCTTTCATTCAGTCAGTAGCTTCAAACATTTCTGGTATATGAATAACATGATGTTTTTCAATGGCAAAAATCAATGAATATTGTAAATGCACAAACAGTAATTTCTCTGCATTGCAAGGTGCAATTCTGAAATTTTTTGCTTTTTCCTGCTCCTCTTAGCATGATAAAGAAGATTCAAAGAGAGTGAGATGCCAGCTACTTTCATTCAGTCAGTAGCTTCAATCATTTCTGGACGTTTTTCAATGGTAAAAATCAATGAATATTGTAAATGCACAAACAGTAATTTCTCCACATTGCAAGGTGCAATTCTGAAATTTTTTGCTTTTTCCTGCTCCTCTTAGCATGATAAAGAAGATTCAAAGAGAGTGAGATGCCAGCTCCTTTCATTCAGTCAGTAGCTTCAAACATTTCTGGTATATGAATAACATGATGTTTTTCAATGGCAAAAATCAATGAATATTGTAAATGCACAAACAGTAATTTCTCCGCATTGCAAGGTGCAATTCTGAAATTTTTTGCTTTTTCCTGCTCCTCTTAGCATGATAAAGAAGATTCAAAGAGAGTGAGATGCCAGCTCCTTTCATTCAGTCAGTAGCTTCAAACATTTCTGGTATATGAATAACATGATGTTTTTCAATGGCAAAAATCAATGAATATTGTAAATGCACAAACAGTAATTTCTCCGCATTGCAAGGTGCAATTCTGAAATTTTTTGCTTTTTCCTGCTCCTCTTAGCATGATAAAGAATATTCAAAGAGAGTGAGATGCCAGCTCCTTTCATTCAGTCAGTAGCTTCAATCATTTCTGGATGTTTTTCAATGGCAAAAATCAATGAATATTGTAAATGCACAAAGAGTAATTTCTCCGCATTGCAAGGTGCAATTCTGAAATTTTTGGCTTTTTCCTGCTCCACTTAGCATGATAAAGAAGATTCAAAGAGAGTGAGATGCCAGCTCCTTTCATTCAGTCAGTAGCTTCAATCATTTCTGGACGTTTTTCAATGGCAAAAATCAATGAATATTGTAAATGCACAAACAGTAATTTCTCCGCATTGCAAGGTGCAATTCTGAAATTTTTTGCTTTTTCCTGCTCCTCTTAGCATGATCAAGAAGATTCAAAGAGAGTGAGATGCCAGCTCCTTTCATTCAGTCAGTACCTTCAATCATTTCTGGATGTTTTTCAATGGCAAAAATCAATGAATATTGTAAATGCACAAACAGTAATTTCTCCGCATTGCAAGGTGCAATTCTGAAATTTTTTGCTTTTTCCTGCTCCTCTTAGCATGATAAAGAAGATTCAAAGAGAGTGAGGTGCCAGCTCCTTTCATTCAGTCAGTAGCTTCAAACATTTCTGGTATATGAATAACATGTTTTTCAATGGCAAAAATCATTGAATATTGTAAATGCACAAACAGTAATTTCTCCGCATTGCAAGGTGCAATTCTGAAATTTTTTGATTTTTCCTGCTCCTCTTAGCATGATAAAGAAGATTCAAAGAGAGTGAGATGCCAGCTCCTTTCATTCAGTCAGTAGCTTCAATCATTTCTGGACGTTTTTCAATGGCAAAAATCAATGAATATTGTAAATGCACAAACAGTAATTTCTCCGCATTGCAAGGTGCAATTCTGAAATTTTTTGCTTTTTCCTGCTCCTCTTTGCATGATAAAGAAGATTCAAAGAGAGTGAGATGCCAGCTCCTTTCATTCAGTCAGTAGCTTCAATCATTTCTGGACGTTTTTCAATGGCAAAAATCAATGAATATTGTAAATGCACAAACAGTAATTTCTCCGCATTGCAAGGTGCAATTCTGAAATTTTTTGCTTTTTCCTGCTCCTCTTAGCATGATAAAGAAGATTCAAAGAGAGTGAGATGCCAGCTCCTTTCATTCAGTCAGTAGCTTCAAACATTTCTGGTATATGAATAACATGATGTTTTTCAATGGCAAAAATCAATGAATATTGTAAATGCACAAACAGTAATTTCTCCGCATTGCAAGGTGCAAGTCTGAAATTTTTTGCTTTTTCCTGCTCCTCTTAGCATGATAAAGAAGATTCAAAGAGAGTGAGATGCCAGCTACTTTCATTCAGTCAGTAGCTTCAATCATTTCTGGACGTTTTTCAATGGTAAAAATCAATGAATATTGTAAATGCACAAACAGTAATTTCTCCACATTGCAAGGTGCAATTCTGAAATTTTTTGCTTTTTCCTGCTCCTCTTAGCATGATAAAGAAGATTCAAAGAGAGTGAGATGCCAGCTCCTTTCATTCAGTCAGTAGCTTCAAACATTTCTGGTATATGAATAACATGATGTTTTTCAATGGCAAAAATCAATGAATATTGTAAATGCACAAACAGTAATTTCTCCGCATTGCAAGGTGCAATTCTGAAATTTTTTGCTTTTTCCTGCTCCTCTTAGCATGATAAAGAAGATTCAAAGAGAGTGAGATGCCAGCTCCTTTCATTCAGTCAGTAGCTTCAAACATTTCTGGTATATGAATAACATGATGTTTTTCAATGGCAAAAATCAATGAATATTGTAAATGCACAAAGAGTAATTTCTCCGCATTGCAAGGTGCAATTCTGAAATTTTTTGCTTTTTCCTGCTCCTCTTAGCATGATAAAGAAGATTCAAAGAGAGTGAGATGCCAGCTCCTTTCATTCAGTCAGTAGCTTCAATCATTTCTGGACGTTTTTCAATGGCAAAAATCAATGAATATTGTAAATGCACAAACAGTAATTTCTCCGCATTGCAAGGTGCAATTCTGAAATTTTTTGCTTTTTCCTGCTCCTCTTAGCATGATAAAGAAGATTCAAAGAGAGTGAGATGCCAGCTCCTTTCATTCAGTCAGTAGCTTCAATCATTTCTGGACGTTTTTCAATGGCAAAAATCAATGAATATTGTAAATGCACAAACAGTAATTTCTCCGCATTGCAAGGTGCAATTCTGAAATTTTTTGCTTTTTCCTGCTCCTCTTAGCATGATAAAGAAGATTCAAAGAGAGTGAGATGCCAGCTCCTTTCATTCAGTCAGTAGCTTCAAACATTTCTGGTATATGAATAACATGATGTTTTTCAATGGCAAAAATCAATGAATATTGTAAATGCACAAACAGTAATTTCTCCGCATTGCAAGGTGCTAGTCTGAAATTTTTTGCTTTTTCCTGCTCCTCTTAGCATGATAAAGAAGATTCAAAGAGAGTGAGATGCCAGCTACTTTCATTCAGTCAGTAGCTTCAATCATTTCTGGACGTTTTTCAATGGTAAAAATCAATGAATATTGTAAATGCACAAACAGTAATTTCTCCACATTGCAAGGTGCAATTCTGAAATTTTTTGCTTTTTCCTGCTCCTCTTAGCATGATAAAGAAGATTCAAAGAGAGTGAGATGCCAGCTCCTTTCATTCAGTCAGTAGCTTCAAACATTTCTGGTATATGAATAACATGATGTTTTTCAATGGCAAAAATCAATGAATATTGTAAATGCACAAACAGTAATTTCTCCGCATTGCAAGGTGCAATTCTGAAATTTTTTGCTTTTTCCTGCTCCTCTTAGCATGATAAAGAAGATTCAAAGAGAGTGAGATGCCAGTTCCTTTCATTCAGTCAGTAGCTTCAATCATTTCTGGACGTTTTTCAATGGCAAAAATCAATGAATATTGTAAATGCACAAACAGTAATTTCTCCGCATTGCAAGGTGCAATTCTGAAATTTTTTGCTTTTTCCTGCTCCTCTTAGCATGATAAAGAAGATTCAAAGAGAGTGAGATGCCAGCTCCTTTCATTCAGTCAGTAGCTTCAATCATTTCTGGTATATGAATAACATGATGTTTTTCAATGGCAAAAATCAATGAATATTGTAAATGCACAAACAGTAATTTCTCCGCATTGCAAGGTGCAATTCTGAAATTTTTTGCTTTTTCCTGCTCCTCTTAGCATGATAAAGAAGATTCAAAGAGAGTGAGATGCCAGCTCCTTTCATTCAGTCAGTAGCTTCAATCATTTCTGGACGTTTTTCAATGGCAAAAATCAATGAATATTGTAAATGCACAAACAGTAATTTCTCCGCATTGCAAGGTGCAATTCTGAAATTTTTTGCTTTTTCCTGCTCCTCTTAGCATGATAAACAAGATTCAAAGAGAGTGAGATGCCAGCTCCTTTCATTCAGTCAGTAGCTTCAATCATTTCTGGACGTTTTTCAATGGCAAAAATCAATGAATATTGTAAATGCACAAACAGTAATTTCTCCGCATTGCAAGGTGCAATTCTGAAATTTTTTGCTTTTTCCTGCTCCTCTTAGCATGATAAAGAAGATTCAAAGAGAGTGAGATGCCAGCTCCTTTCATTCAGTCAGTAGCTTCAAACATTTCTGGCATATGAATAACATGATGTTTTTCAATGGCAAAAATCAATGAATATTGTAAATGCACAAACAGTAATTTCTCCGCATTGCAAGGTGCAAGTCTGAAATTTTTTGCTTTTTCCTGCTCCTCTTAGCATGATAAAGAAGATTCAAAGAGAGTGAGATGCCAGCTACTTTCATTCAGTCAGTAGCTTCAATCATTTCTGGACGTTTTTCAATGGTAAAAATCAATGAATATTGTAAATGCACAAACAGTAATTTCTCCACATTGCAAGGTGCAATTCTGAAATTTTTTGCTTTTTCCTGCTCCTCTTAGCATGATAAAGAAGATTCAAAGAGAGTGAGATGCCAGCTCCTTTCATTCAGTCAGTAGCTTCAAACATTTCTGGTATATGAATAACATGATGTTTTTCAATGGCAAAAATCAATGAATATTGTAAATGCACAAACAGTAATTTCTCTGCATTGCAAGGTGCAATTCTGAAATTTTTTGCTTTTTCCTGCTCCTCTTAGCATGATAAAGAAGATTCAAAGAGAGTGAGATGCCAGCTACTTTCATTCAGTCAGTAGCTTCAATCATTTCTGGACGTTTTTCAATGGTAAAAATCAATGAATATTGTAAATGCACAAACAGTAATTTCTCCACATTGCAAGGTGCAATTCTGAAATTTTTTGCTTTTTCCTGCTCCTCTTAGCATGATAAAGAAGATTCAAAGAGAGTGAGATGCCAGCTCCTTTCATTCAGTCAGTAGCTTCAAACATTTCTGGTATATGAATAACATGATGTTTTTCAATGGCAAAAATCAATGAATATTGTAAATGCACAAACAGTAATTTCTCCGCATTGCAAGGTGCAATTCCGAAATTTTTTGCTTTTTCCTGCTCCTCTTAGCATGATAAAGAAGATTCAAAGAGAGTGAGATGCCAGCTCCTTTCATTCAGTCAGTAGCTTCAAACATTTCTGGTATATGAATAACATGATGTTTTTCAATGGCAAAAATCAATGAATATTGTAAATGCACAAACAGTAATTTCTCCGCATTGCAAGGTGCAATTCTGAAATTTTTTGCTTTTTCCTGCTCCTCTTAGCATGATAAAGAATATTCAAAGAGAGTGAGATGCCAGCTCCTTTCATTCAGTCAGTAGCTTCAATCATTTCTGGATGTTTTTCAATGGCAAAAATCAATGAATTTTGTAAATGCACAAACTGTAATTTCTCCGCATTGCAAGGTGCAATTCTGAAATTTTTGGCTTTTTCCTGCTCCTCTTAGCATGATAAAGAAGATTCAAAGAGAGTGAGATGCCAGCTCCTTTCATTCAGTCAGTAGCTTCAATCATTTCTGGACGTTTTTCAATGGCAAAAATCAATGAATATTGTAAATGCACAAACAGTAATTTCTCCGCATTGCAAGGTGCAATTCTGAAATTTTTTGCTTTTTCCTGCTCCTCTTAGCATGATAAAGAAGATTCAAAGAGAGTGAGATGCCAGCTCCTTTCATTCAGTCAGTACCTTCAATCATTTCTGGATGTTTTTCAATGGCAAAAATCAATGAATATTGTAAATGCACAAACAGTAATTTCTCCGCATTGCAAGGTGCAATTCTGAAATTTTTTGCTTTTTCCCGCTCCTCTTAGCATGATAAAGAAGATTCAAAGAGAGTGAGGTGCCAGCTCCTTTCATTCAGTCAGTAGCTTCAAACATTTCTGGTATATGAATAACATGTTTTTCAATGGCAAAAATCATTGAATATTGTAAATGCACAAACAGTAATTTCTCCGCATTGCAAGGTGCAATTCTGAAATTTTTTGATTTTTCCTGCTCCTCTTAGCATGATAAAGAAGATTCAAAGAGAGTGAGATGCCAGCTCCTTTCATTCAGTCAGTAGCTTCAATCATTTCTGGACGTTTTTCAATGGCAAAAATCAATGAATATTGTAAATGCACAAACAGTAATTTCTCCGCATTGCAAGGTGCAATTCTGAAATTTTTTGCTTTTTCCTGCTCCTCTTAGCATGATAAAGAAGATTCAAAGAGAGTGAGATGCCAGCTCCTTTCATTCAGTCAGTAGCTTCAATCATTTCTGGACGTTTTTCAATGGCAAAAATCAATGAATATTGTAAATGCACAAACAGTAATTTCTCCGCATTGCAAGGTGCAATTCTGAAATTTTTTGCTTTTTCCTGCTCCTCTTAGCATGATAAAGAAGATTCAAAGAGAGTGAGATGCCAGCTCCTTTCATTCAGTCAGTAGCTTCAAACATTTCTGGTATATGAATAACATGATGTTTTTCAATGGCAAAAATCAATGAATATTGTAAATGCACAAACAGTAATTTCTCCGCATTGCAAGGTGCAAGTCTGAAATTTTTTGCTTTTTCCTGCTCCTCTTAGCATGATAAAGAAGATTCAAAGAGAGTGAGATGCCAGCTACTTTCATTCAGTCAGTAGCTTCAATCATTTCTGGACGTTTTTCAATGGTAAAAATCAATGAATATTGTAAATGCACAAACAGTAATTTCTCCACATTGCAAGGTGCAATTCTGAAATTTTTTGCTTTTTCCTGCTCCTCTTAGCATGATAAAGAAGATTCAAAGAGAGTGAGATGCCAGCTCCTTTCATTCAGTCAGTAGCTTCAAACATTTCTGGTATATGAATAACATGATGTTTTTCAATGGCAAAAATCAGTGAATATTGTAAATGCACAAACAGTAATTTCTCCGCATTGCAAGGTGCAATTCTGAAATTTTTTGCTTTTTCCTGCTCCTCTTAGCATGATAAAGAAGATTCAAAGAGAGTGAGATGCCAGCTCCTTTCATTCAGTCAGTAGCTTCAAACATTTCTGGTATATGAATAACATGATGTTTTTCAATGGCAAAAATCAATGAATATTGTAAATGCACAAAGAGTAATTTCTCCGCATTGCAAGGTGCAATTCTGAAATTTTTTGCTTTTTCCTGCTCCTCTTAGCATGATAAAGAAGATTCAAAGAGAGTGAGATGCCAGCTCCTTTCATTCAGTCAGTAGCTTCAATCATTTCTGGACGTTTTTCAATGGCAAAAATCAATGAATATTGTAAATGCACAAACAGTAATTTCTCCGCATTGCAAGGTGCAATTCTGAAATTTTTTGCTTTTTCCTGCTCCTCTTAGCATGATAAAGAAGATTCAAAGAGAGTGAGATGCCAGCTCCTTTCATTCAGTCAGTAGCTTCAATCATTTCTGGACGTTTTTCAATGGCAAAAATCAATGAATATTGTAAATGCACAAACAGTAATTTCTCCGCATTGCAAGGTGCAATTCTGAAATTTTTTGCTTTTTCCTGCTCCTCTTAGCATGATAAAGAAGATTCAAAGAGAGTGAGATGCCAGCTCCTTTCATTCAGTCAGTAGCTACAAACATTTCTGGTATATGAATAACATGATGTTTTTCAATGGCAAAAATCAATGAATATTGTAAATGCACAAACAGTAATTTCTCCGCATTGCAAGGTGCAATTCTGAAATTTTTTGCTTTTTCCTGCTCCTCTTAGCATGAGAAAGAAGATTCAAAGAGAGTGAGATGCCAGCTCCTTTCATTCAGTCAGTAGCTTCAATCATTTCTGGACGTTTTTCAATGGCAAAAATCAATGAATATTGTAAATGCACAAACAGTAATTTCTCCGCATTGCAAGGTGCAATTCTGAAATTTTTTGCTTTTTCCTGCTCCTCTTAGCATGATAAAGAAGATTCAAAGAGAGTGAGATGCCAGCTCCTTTCATTCAGTCAGTAGCTTCAATCATTTCTGGACGTTTTTCAATGGCAAAAATCAATGAATATTGTAAATGCACAAACAGTAATTTCTCCGCATTGCAAGGTGCAATTCTGAAATTTTTTGCTTTTTCCTGCTCCTCTTAGCATGATAAAGAAGATTCAAAGAGAGTGAGATGCCAGCTCCTTTCATTCAGTCAGTAGCTTCAATCATTTCTGGACGTTTTTCAATGGCAAAAATCAATGAATATTGTAAATGCACAAACAGTAATTTCTCCGCATTGCAAGGTGCAATTCTGAAATTTTTTGCTTTTTCCTGCTCCTCTTAGCATGATAAAGAAGATTCAAAGAGAGTGAGATGCCAGGTCCTTTCATTCAGTCAGTAGCTTCAAACATTTCTGGTATATGAATAATATGATGTTTTTCAATGGCAAAAATCAATGAATATTGTAAAAGCACAAACAGTAATTTCTCCGCATTGCAAGGTGCAATTCTGAAATTTTTTGCTTTTTCCTGCTCCTCTTTGCATGATAAAGAAGATTCAAAGAGAGTGAGATGCCAGCTCCTTTCATTCAGTCAGTAGCTTCAATCATTTCTGGACGTTTTTCAATGGCAAAAATCAATGAATATTGTAAATGCACAAACAGTAATTTCTCCGCATTGCAAGGTGCAATTCTGAAATTTTTTGCTTTTTCCTGCTCCTCTTAGCATGATAAAGAAGATTCAAAGAGAGTGAGATGCCAGCTCCTTTCATTCAGTCAGTAGCTTCAATCATTTCTGGTATATGAATAACATGATGTTTTTCAATGGCAAAAATCAATGAATATTGTAAATGCACAAACAGTAATTTCTCCGCATTGCAAGGTGCAATTCTGAAATTTTTTGCTTTTTCCTGCTCCTCTTAGCATGATAAAGAAGATTCAAAGAGAGTGAGATGCCAGCTCCTTTCATTCAGTCAGTAGCTTCAATCATTTCTGGACGTTTTTCAATGGCAAAAATCAATGAATATTGTAAATGCACAAACAGTAATTTCTCCGCATTGCAAGGTGCAATTCTGAAATTTTTTGCTTTTTCCTGCTCCTCTTAGCATGATAAAGAAGATTCAAAGAGAGTGAGATGCCAGCTCCTTTCATTCAGTCAGTAGCTTCAATCATTTCTGGACGTTTTTCAATGGCAAAAATCAATGAATATTGTAAATGCACAAACAGTAATTTCTCCGCATTGCAAGGTGCAATTCTGAAATTTTTTGCTTTTTCCTGCTCCTCTTAGCATGATAAAGAAGATTCAAAGAGAGTGAGATGCCAGCTCCTTTCATTCAGTCAGTAGCTTCAAACATTTCTGGTATATGAATAACATGATGTTTTTCAATGGCAAAAATCAATGAATATTGTAAATGCACAAACAGTAATTTCTCCGCATTGCAAGGTGCAATTCTGAAATTTTTTGCTTTTTCCTGCTCCTCTTAGCATGATAAAGAAGATTCAAAGAGAGTGAGATGCCAGCTCCTTTCATTCAGTCAGTAGCTTCAATCATTTCTGGTATATGAATAACATGATGTTTTTCAATGGCAAAAATCAATGAATATTGTAAATGCACAAACAGTAATTTCTCCACATTGCAAGGTGCAATTCTGAAATTTTTTGCTTTTTCCTGCTCCTCTTAGCATGATAAAGAAGATTCAAAGAGAGTGAGATGCCAGCTCCTTTCATTCAGTCAGTAGCTTCAATCATTTCTGGACGTTTTTCAATGGCAAAAATCAATGAATATTGTAAATGCACAAACAGTAATTTCTCCGCATTGCAAGGTGCAATTCTGAAATTTTTTGCTTTTTCCTGCTCCTCTTAGCATGATAAAGAAGATTCAAAGAGAGTGAGATGCCAGCTCCTTTCATTCAGTCAGTAGCTACAAACATTTCTGGTATATGAATAACATGATGTTTTTCAATGGCAAAAATCAATGAATATTGTAAATGCACAAACAGTAATTTCTCCGCATTGCAAGGTGCAATTATGAAATTTTTTGCTTTTTCCTGCTCCTCTTAGCATGATAAAGAAGATTCAAAGAGAGTGAGATGCCAGCTCCTTTCATTCAGTCAGTAGCTTCAATCATTTCTGGACGTTTTTCAATGGCAAAAATCAATGAATATTGTAAATGCACAAACAGTAATTTCTCCGCATTGCAAGGTGCAATTCTGAAATTTTTTGCTTTTTCCTGCTCCTCTTAGCATGATAAAGAAGATTCAAAGAGAGTGAGATGCCAGCTCCTTTCATTCAGTCAGTAGCTTCAATCATTTCTGGACGTTTTTCAATGGCAAAAATCAATGAATATTGTAAATGCACAAACAGTAATTTCTCCGCATTGCAAGGTGCAATTCTGAAATTTTTTGCTTTTTCCTGCTCCTCTTAGCATGACAAAGAAGATTCAAAGAGAGTAAGATGCCAGCTCCTTTCATTCAGTCAGTAGCTTCAATCATTTCTGGTATATGAATAACATGATGTTTTTCAATGGCAAAAATCAATGAATATTGTAAATGCACAAACAGTAATTTCTCCGCATTGCAAGGTGCAATTCTGAAATTTTTTGCTTTTTCCTGCTCCTCTTAGCATGATAAAGAAGATTCAAAGAGAGTGAGATGCCAGCTCCTTTCATTCAGTCAGTAGCTTCAATCATTTCTGGACGTTTTTCAATGGCAAAAATCAATGAATATTGTAAATGCACAAACAGTAATTTCTCCGCATTGCAAGGTGCAATTCTGAAATTTTTTGCTTTTTCCTGCTCCTCTTAGCATGATAAAGAAGATTCAAAGAGAGTGAGATGCCAGCTCCTTTCATTCAGTCAGTAGCTTCAATCATTTCTGGACGTTTTTCAATGGCAAAAATCAATGAATATTGTAAATGCACAAACAGTAATTTCTCCGCATTGCAAGGTGCAATTCTGAAATTTTTTGCTTTTTCCTGCTCCTCTTAGCATGATAAAGAAGATTCAAAGAGAGTGAGATGCCAGCTCCTTTCATTCAGTCAGTAGCTTCAAACATTTCTGGTATATGAATAACATGATGTTTTTCAATGGCAAAAATCAATGAATATTGTAAAAGCACAAACAGTAATTTCTCCGCATTGCAAGGTGCAATTCTGAAATTTTTTGCTTTTTCCTGCTCCTCTTAGCATGATAAAGAAGATTCAAAGAGAGTGAGATGCCAGCTCCTTTCATTCAGTCAGTAGCTTCAATCATTTCTGGACGTTTTTCAATGGCAAAAATCAATGAATATTGTAAATGCACAAACAGTAATTTCTCCGCATTGCAAGGTGCAATTCTGAAATTTTTTGCTTTTTCCTGCTCCTCTTAGCATGATAAAGAAGATTCAAAGAGAGTGAGATGCCAGCTCCTTTCATTCAGTCAGTAGCTTCAATCATTTCTGGTATATGAATAACATGATGTTTTTCAATGGCAAAAATCAATGAATATTGTAAATGCACAAACAGTAATTTCTCCACATTGCAAGGTGCAATTCTGAAATTTTTTGCTTTTTCCTGCTCCTCTTAGCATGATAAAGAAGATTCAAAGAGAGTGAGATGACAGCTCCTTTCATTCAGTCAGTAGCTTCAATCATTTCTGGACGTTTTTCAATGGCAAAAATCAATGAATATTGTAAATGCACAAACAGTAATTTCTCCGCATTGCAAGGTGCAATTCTGAAATTTTTTGCTTTTTCCTGCTCCTCTTAGCATGATAAAGAAGATTCAAAGAGAGCGAGATGCCAGCTCCTTTCATTCAGTCAGTAGCTTCAATCATTTCTGGTATATGAATAACATGATGTTTTTCAATGGCAAAAATCAATGAATATTGTAAATGCACAAACAGTAATTTCTCCGCATTGCAAGGTGCAATTCTGAAATTTTTTGCTTTTTCCTGCTCCTCTTAGCATGATAAAGAAGATTCAAAGAGAGTGAGATGCCAGCTCCTTTCATTCAGTCAGTAGCTTCAATCATTTCTGGACGTTTTTCAATGGCAAAAATCAATGAATATTGTAAATGCACAAACAGTAATTTCTCCGCATTGCAAGGTGCAATTCTGAAATTTTTTGCTTTTTCCTGCTCCTCTTAGCATGATAAAGAAGATTCAAAGAGAGTGAGATGCCAGCTCCTTTCATTCAGTCAGTAGCTTCAAACATTTCTGGTATATGAATAACATGATGTTTTTCAATGGCAAAAATCAATGAATATTGTAAATGCACAAACAGTAATTTCTCCGCATTGCAAGGTGCAATTCTGAAATTTTTTGCTTTTTCCTGCTCCTCTTAGCATGATAAAGAAGATTCAAAGAGAGTGAGATGCCAGCTCCTTTCATTCAGTCAGTAGCTTCAAACATTTCTGGTATATGAATAACATGATGTTTTTCAATGGCAAAAATCAATGAATATTGTAAATGCACAAAGAGTAATTTCTCCGCATTGCAAGGTGCAATTCTGAAATTTTTTGCTTTTTCCTGCTCCTCTTAGCATGATAAAGAAGATTCAAAGAGAGTGAGATGCCAGCTCCTTTCATTCAGTCAGTAGCTTCAATCATTTCTGGACGTTTTTCAATGGCAAAAATCAATGAATATTGTAAATGCACAAACAGTAATTTCTCCGCATTGCAAGGTGCAATTCTGAAATTTTTTGCTTTTTCCTGCTCCTCTTAGCATGATAAAGAAGATTCAAAGAGAGTGAGATGCCAGCTCCTTTCATTCAGTCAGTAGCTTCAATCATTTCTGGACGTTTTTCAATGGCAAAAATCAATGAATATTGTAAATGCACAAACAGTAATTTCTCCGCATTGCAAGGTGCAATTCTGAAATTTTTTGCTTTTTCCTGCTCCTCTTAGCATGATAAAGAAGATTCAAAGAGAGTGAGATGCCAGCTCCTTTCATTCAGTCAGTAGCTACAAACATTTCTGGTATATGAATAACATGATGTTTTTCAATGGCAAAAATCAATGAATATTGTAAATGCACAAACAGTAATTTCTCCGCATTGCAAGGTGCAATTCTGAAATTTTTTGCTTTTTCCTGCTCCTCTTAGCATGATAAAGAAGATTCAAAGAGAGTGAGATGCCAGCTCCTTTCATTCAGTCAGTAGCTTCAATCATTTCTGGACGTTTTTCAATGGCAAAAATCAATGAATATTGTAAATGCACAAACAGTAATTTCTCCGCATTGCAAGGTGCAATTCTGAAATTTTTTGCTTTTTCCTGCTCCTCTTAGCATGATAAAGAAGATTCAAAGAGAGTGAGATGCCAGCTCCTTTCATTCAGTCAGTAGCTTCAATCATTTCTGGACGTTTTTCAATGGCAAAAATCAATGAATATTGTAAATGCACAAACAGTAATTTCTCCGCATTGCAAGGTGCAATTCTGAAATTTTTTGCTTTTTCCTGCTCCTCTTAGCATGATAAAGAAGATTCAAAGAGAGTGAGATGCCAGCTCCTTTCATTCAGTCAGTAGCTTCAAACATTTCTGGTATATGAATAACATGATGTTTTTCAATGGCAAAAATCAATGAATATTGTAAAAGCACAAACAGTAATTTCTCCGCATTGCAAGGTGCAATTCTGAAATTTTTTGCTTTTTCCTGCTCCTCTTAGCATGATAAAGAAGATTCAAAGAGAGTGAGATGCCAGCTCCTTTCATTCAGTCAGTAGCTTCAATCATTTCTGGACGTTTTTCAATGGCAAAAATCAATGAATATTGTAAATGCACAAACAGTAATTTCTCCGCATTGCAAGGTGCAATTCTGAAATTTTTTGCTTTTTCCTGCTCCTCTTAGCATGATAAAGAAGATTCAAAGAGAGTGAGATGCCAGCTCCTTTCATTCAGTCAGTAGCTTCAATCATTTCTGGTATATGAATAACATGATGTTTTTCAATGGCAAAAATCAATGAATATTGTAAATGCACAAACAGTAATTTCTCCGCATTGCAAGTTGCAATTCTGAAATTTTTTGCTTTTTCCTGCTCCTCTTAGCATGATAAAGAAGATTCAAAGAGAGTGAGATGCCAGCTCCTTTCATTCAGTCAGTAGCTTCAATCATTTCTGGACGTTTTTCAATGGCAAAAATCAATGAATATTGTAAATGCACAAACAGTAATTTCTCCGCATTGCAAGGTGCAATTCTGAAATTTTTTGCTTTTTCCTGCTCCTCTTAGCATGATAAAGAAGATTCAAAGAGAGTGAGATGCCAGCTCCTTTCATTCAGTCAGTAGCTTCAATCATTTCTGGACGTTTTTCAATGGCAAAAATCAATGAATATTGTAAATGCACAAACAGTAATTTCTCCGCATTGCAAGGTGCAATTCTGAAATTTTTTGCTTTTTCCTGCTCCTCTTAGCATGATAAAGAAGATTCAAAGAGAGTGAGATGCCAGCTCCTTTCATTCAGTCAGTAGCTTCAAACATTTCTGGTATATGAATAACATGATGTTTTTCAATGGCAAAAATCAATGAATATTGTAAAAGCACAAACAGTAATTTCTCCGCATTGCAAGGTGCAATTCTGAAATTTTTTGCTTTTTCCTGCTCCTCTTAGCATGATAAAGAAGATTCAAAGAGAGTGAAATGCCAGCTCCTTTCATTCAGTCAGTAGCTTCAATCATTTCTGGACGTTTTTCAATGGCAAAAATCAATGAATATTGTAAATGCACAAACAGTAATTTCTCCGCATTGCAAGGTGCAATTCTGAAATTTTTTGCTTTTTCCTGCTCCTCTTAGCATGATAAAGAAGATTCAAAGAGAGTGAGATGCCAGCTCCTTTCATTCAGTCAGTAGCTTCAATCATTTCTGGTATATGAATAACATGATGTTTTTCAATGGCAAAAATCAATGAATATTGTAAATGCACAAACAGTAATTTCTCCACATTGCAAGGTGCAATTCTGAAATTTTTTGCTTTTTCCTGCTCCTCTTAGCATGATAAAGAAGATTCAAAGAGAGTGAGATGCCAGCTCCTTTCATTCAGTCAGTAGCTTCAAACATTTCTGGTATATGAATAACATGATGTTTTTCAATGGCAAAAATCAATGAATATTGTAAAAGCACAAACAGTAATTTCTCCGCATTGCAAGGTGCAATTCTGAAATTTTTTGCTTTTTCCTGCTCCTCTTAGCATGATAAAGAAGATTCAAAGAGAGTGAGATGCCAGCTCCTTTCATTCAGTCAGTAGCTTCAATCATTTCTGGACGTTTTTCAATGGCAAAAATCAATGAATATTGTAAATGCACAAACAGTAATTTCTCCGCATTGCAAGGTGCAATTCTGAAATTTTTTGCTTTTTCCTGCTCCTCTTAGCATGATAAAGAAGATTCAAAGAGAGTGAGATGCCAGCTCCTTTCATTCAGTCAGTAGCTTCAATCATTTCTGGTATATGAATAACATGATGTTTTTCAATGGCAAAAATCAATGAATATTGTAAATGCACAAACAGTAATTTCTCCGCATTGCAAGTTGCAATTCTGAAATTTTTTGCTTTTTCCTGCTCCTCTTAGCATGATAAAGAAGATTCAAAGAGAGTGAGATGCCAGCTCCTTTCATTCAGTCAGTAGCTTCAATCATTTCTGGACGTTTTTCAATGGCAAAAATCAATGAATATTGTAAATGCACAAACAGTAATTTCTCCGCATTACAAGGTGCAATTCTGAAATTTTTTGCTTTTTCCTGCTCCTCTTAGCATGATAAAGAAGATTCAAAGAGAGTGAGATGCCAGCTCCTTTCATTCAGTCAGTAGCTTCAATCATTTCTGGACGTTTTTCAATGGCAAAAATCAATGAATATTGTAAATGCACAAACAGTAATTTCTCCGCATTGCAAGGTGCAATTCTGAAATTTTTTGCTTTTTCCTGCTCCTCTTAGCATGATAAAGAAGATTCAAAGAGAGTGAGATGCCAGCTCCTTTCATTCAGTCAGTAGCTTCAAACATTTCTGGTATATGAATAACATGATGTTTTTCAATGGCAAAAATCAATGAATATTGTAAAAGCACAAACAGTAATTTCTCCGCATTGCAAGGTGCAATTCTGAAATTTTTTGCTTTTTCCTGCTCCTCTTAGCATGATAAAGAAGATTCAAAGAGAGTGAAATGCCAGCTCCTTTCATTCAGTCAGTAGCTTCAATCATTTCTGGACGTTTTTCAATGGCAAAAATCAATGAATATTGTAAATGCACAAACAGTAATTTCTCCGCATTGCAAGGTGCAATTCTGAAATTTTTTGCTTTTTCCTGCTCCTCTTAGCATGATAAAGAAGATTCAAAGAGAGTGAGATGCCAGCTCCTTTCATTCAGTCAGTAGCTTCAATCATTTCTGGTATATGAATAACATGATGTTTTTCAATGGCAAAAATCAATGAATATTGTAAATGCACAAACAGTAATTTCTCCACATTGCAAGGTGCAATTCTGAAATTTTTTGCTTTTTCCTGCTCCTCTTAGCATGATAAAGAAGATTCAAAGAGAGTGAGATGCCAGCTCCTTTCATTCAGTCAGTAGCTTCAATCATTTCTGGACGTTTTTCAATGGCAAAAATCAATGAATATTGTAAATGCACAAACAGTAATTTCTCCGCATTGCAAGGTGCAATTCTGAAATTTTTTGCTTTTTCCTGCTCCTCTTAGCATGATAAAGAAGATTCAAAGAGAGCGAGATGCCAGCTCCTTTCATTCAGTCAGTAGCTTCAATCATTTCTGGTATATGAATAACATGATGTTTTTCAATGGCAAAAATCAATGAATATTGTAAATGCACAAACAGTAATTTCTCCGCATTGCAAGGTGCAATTCTGAAATTTTTTGCTTTTTCCTGCTCCTCTTAGCATGATAAAGAAGATTCAAAGAGAGTGAGATGCCAGCTCCTTTCATTCAGTCAGTAGCTTCAATCATTTCTGGACGTTTTTCAATGGCAAAAATCAATGAATATTGTAAATGCACAAACAGTAATTTCTCCGCATTGCAAGGTGCAATTCTGAAATTTTTTGCTTTTTCCTGCTCCTCTTAGCATGATAAAGAAGATTCAAAGAGAGTGAGATGCCAGCTCCTTTCATTCAGTCAGTAGCTTCAAACATTTCTGGTATATGAATAACATGATGTTTTTCAATGGCAAAAATCAATGAATATTGTAAATGCACAAACAGTAATTTCTCCGCATTGCAAGGTGCAATTCTGAAATTTTTTGCTTTTTCCTGCTCCTCTTAGCATGATAAAGAAGATTCAAAGAGAGTGAGATGCCAGCTCCTTTCATTCAGTCAGTAGCTTCAATCATTTCTGGACGTTTTTCAATGGCAAAAATCAATGAATATTGTAAATGCACAAACAGTAATTTCTCCGCATTGCAAGGTGCAATTCTGAAATTTTTTGCTTTTTCCTGCTCCTCTTAGCATGATAAAGAAGATTCAAAGAGAGTGAGATGCCAGCTCCTTTCATTCATTCAGTAGCTTCAATCATTCCTGGACGTTTTTCAATGGCAAAAATCAATGAATATTGTAAATGCACAAACAGTAATTTCTCCGCATTGCAAGGTGCAATTCTGAAATTTTTTGCTTTTTCCTGCTCCTCTTAGCATGATAAAGAAGATTCAAAGAGAGTGAGATGCCAGCTCCTTTCATTCAGTCAGTAGCTTCAATCATTTCTGGTATATGAATAACATGATGTTTTTCAATGGCAAAAATCAATGAATATTGTAAATGCACAAACAGTAATTTCTCCGCATTGCAAGGTGCAATTCTGAAATTTTTTGCTTTTTCCTGCTCCTCTTAGCATGATAATGAAGATTCAAAGAGAGTGAGATGCCAGCTCCTTTCATTCAGTCAGCAGCTTCAATCATTTCTGGACATTTTTCAATGGCAAAAATCAATGAATATTGTAAATGCACAAACAGTAATTTCTCCGCATTGCAAGGTGCAATTCTGAAATTTTTTGCTTTTTCCTGCTCCTCTTAGCATGATAAAGAAGATTCAAAGAGAGTGAGATGCCAGCTCCTTTCATTCAGTCAGTAGCTTCAAACATTTCTGGTATATGAATAACATGATGTTTTTCAATGGCAAAAATCAATGAATATTGTAAAAGCACAAACAGTAATTTCTCCGCATTGCAAGGTGCAATTCTGAAATTTTTTGCTTTTTCCTGCTCCTCTTAGCATGATAAAGAAGATTCAAAGAGAGTGAGATGCCAGCTCCTTTCATTCAGTCAGTAGCTTCAATCATTTCTGGACGTTTTTCAATGGCAAAAATCAATGAATATTGTAAATGCACAAACAGTAATTTCTCCGCATTGCAAGGTGCAATTCTGAAATTTTTTGCTTTTTCCTGCTCCTCTTAGCATGATAAAGAAGATTCAAAGAGAGTGAGATGCCAGCTCCTTTCATTCAGTCAGTAGCTTCAATCATTTCTGGTATATGAATAACATGATGTTTTTCAATGGCAAAAATCAATGAATATTGTAAATGCACAAACAGTAATTTCTCCGCATTGCAAGTTGCAATTCTGAAATTTTTTGCTTTTTCCTGCTCCTCTTAGCATGATAAAGAAGATTCAAAGAGAGTGAGATGCCAGCTCCTTTCATTCAGTCAGTAGCTTAAATTATTTCTGGACGTTTTTCAATGGCAAAAATCAATGAATATTGTAAATGCACAAACAGTAATTTCTCCGCATTGCAAGGTGCAATTCTGAAATTTTTTGCTTTTTCCTGCTCCTCTTAGCATGATAAAGAAGATTCAAAGAGAGTGAGATGCCAGCTCCTTTCATTCAGTCAGTTGCTTCAATCATTTCTGGACATTTTTCAATGGCAAAAATCAATGAATATTGTAAATGCACAAACAGTAATTTCTCCGCATTGCAAGGTGAAATTCTGAAATTTTTTGCTTTTTCCTGCTCCTCTTAGCATGATAAAGAAGATTCAAAGAGAGTGAGATGCCAGCTCCTTTCATTCAGTCAGTAGCTTCAATCATTTCTGGACGTTTTTCAATGGCAAAAATCAATGAATATTGTAAATGCACAAACAGTAATTTCTCCGCATTGCAAGGTGCAATTCTGAAATTTTTTGCTTTTTCCTGCTCCTCTTTGCATGATAAAGAAGATTCAAAGAGAGTGAGATGCCAGCTCCTTTCATTCAGTCAGTAGCTTCAATCATTTCTGGTATATGAATAACATGATGTTTTTCAATGGCAAAAATCAATGAATATTGTAAATGCACAAACAGTAATTTCTCCGCATTGCAAGGTGCAATTCTGAAATTTTTGGCTTTTTCCTGCTCCTCTTAGCATGATAAAGAAGATTCAAAGAGAGTGAGATGCCAGCTCCTTTCATTCAGTCAGTAGCTTCAATCATTTCTGGATGTTTTTCAATGGCAAAAATCAATGAATATTGTAAATGCACAAACAGTAATTTCTCCGCATTGCAAGGTGCAATTCTGAAATTTCTTGCATTTTCCTGCTCCTCTTAGCATGATAAAGAAGATTCAAAGAGAGTGAGATGCCAGCTCCTTTCATTCAGTCAGTAGCTTCAATCATTTCTGGACGTTTTTCAATGGCAAAAATCAATGAATATTGTAAATGCACAAACAGTAATTTCTCCGCATTGCAAGGTGCAATTCTGAAATTTTTTGCTTTTTCCTGCTCCTCTTAGCATGATAAAGAAGATTCAAAGAGAGTGAGATGCCAGCTCCTTTCATTCAGTCAGTAGCTTCAAACATTTCTGGTATATGAATAACATGATGTTTTTCAATGGCAAAAATCAATGAATATTGTAAATGCACAAACAGTAATTTCTCCGCATTGCAAGGTGCAATTCTGAAATTTTTTGCTTTTTCCTGCTCCTCTTAGCATGATAAAGAAGATTCAAAGAGAGTGAGATGCCAGCTCCTTTCATTCAGTCAGTAGCTTCAATCATTTCTGGACGTTTTTCAATGGCAAAAATCAATGAATATTGTAAATGCACAAACAGTAATTTCTCCGCATTGCAAGGTGCAATTCTGAAATTTTTTGCTTTTTCCTGCTCCTCTTAGCATGATAAAGAAGATTCAAAGAGAGTGAGATGCCAGCTCCTTTCATTCAGTCAGTAGCTTCAATCATTTCTGGACGTTTTTCAATGGCAAAAATCAATGAATATTGTAAATGCACAAACAGTAATTTCTCCGCATTGCAAGGTGCAATTCTGAAATTTTTTGCTTTTTCCTGCTCCTCTTAGCATGATAAAGAAGATTCAAAGAGAGTGAGATGCCAGCTCCTTTCATTCAGTCAGTAGCTTCAAACATTTCTGGTATATGAATAACATGATGTTTTTCAATGGCAAAAATCAATGAATATTGTAAATGCACAAACAGTAATTTCTCCGCATTGCAAGGTGCAATTCTGAAATTTTTTGCTTTTTCCTGCTCCTCTTTGCATGATAAAGAAGATTCAAAGAGAGTGAGATGCCAGCTCCTTTCATTCAGTCAGTAGCTTCAATCATTTCTGGTATATGAATAACATGATGTTTTTCAATGGCAAAAATCAATGAATATTGTAAATGCACAAACAGTAATTTCTCCGCATTGCAAGGTGCAATTCTGAAATTTTTGGCTTTTTCCTGCTCCTCTTAGCATGATAAAGAAGATTCAAAGAGAGTGAGATGCCAGCTCCTTTCATTCAGTCAGTAGCTTCAATCATTTCTGGATGTTTTTCAATGGCAAAAATCAATGAATATTGTAAATGCACAAACAGTAATTTCTCCGCATTGCAAGGTGCAATTCTGAAATTTCTTGCATTTTCCTGCTCCTCTTAGCATGATAAAGAAGATTCAAAGAGAGTGAGATGCCAGCTCCTTTCATTCAGTCAGTAGCTTCAATCATTTCTGGACGTTTTTCAATGGCAAAAATCAATGAATATTGTAAATGCACAAACAGTAATTTCTCCGCATTGCAAGGTGCAATTCTGAAATTTTTTGCTTTTTCCTGCTCCTCTTAGCATGATAAAGAAGATTCAAAGAGAGTGAGATGCCAGCTCCTTTCATTCAGTCAGTAGCTTCAAACATTTCTGGTATATGAATAACATGATGTTTTTCAATGGCAAAAATCAATGAATATTGTAAATGCACAAACAGTAATTTCTCCGCATTGCAAGGTGCAATTCTGAAATTTTTTGCTTTTTCCTGCTCCTCTTAGCATGATAAAGAAGATTCAAAGAGAGTGAGATGCCAGCTCCTTTCATTCAGTCAGTAGCTTCAATCATTTCTGGTATATGAATAACATGATGTTTTTCAATGGCAAAAATCAATGAATATTGTAAATGCACAAACAGTAATTTCTCCACATTGCAAGGTGCAATTCTGAAATTTTTTGCTTTTTCCTGCTCCTCTTAGCATGATAAAGAAGATTCAAAGAGAGTGAGATGCCAGCTCCTTTCATTCAGTCAGTAGCTTCAAACATTTCTGGTATATGAATAACATGATGTTTTTCAATGGCAAAAATCAATGAATATTGTAAATGCACAAACAGTAATTTCTCCGCATTGCAAGGTGCAATTCTGAAATTTTTTGCTTTTTCCTGCTCCTCTTAGCATGATAAAGAAGATTCAAAGAGAGTGAGATGCCAGCTCCTTTCATTCAGTCAGTAGCTTCAATCATTTCTGGTATATGAATAACATGATGTTTTTCAATGGCAAAAATCAATGAATATTGTAAATGCACAAACAGTAATTTCTCCACATTGCAAGGTGCAATTCTGAAATTTTTTGCTTTTTCCTGCTCCTCTTAGCATGATAAAGAAGATTCAAAGAGAGTGAGATGCCAGCTCCTTTCATTCAGTCAGTAGCTTCAATCATTTCTGGACGTTTTTCAATGGCAAAAATCAATGAATATTGTAAATGCACAAACAGTAATTTCTCCGCATTGCAAGGTGCAATTCTGAAATTTTTTGCTTTTTCCTGCTCCTCTTAGCATGATAAAGAAGATTCAAAGAGAGCGAGATGCCAGCTCCTTTCATTCAGTCAGTAGCTTCAATCATTTCTGGTATATGAATAACATGATGTTTTTCAATGGCAAAAATCAATGAATATTGTAAATGCACAAACAGTAATTTCTCCGCATTGCAAGGTGCAATTCTGAAATTTTTTGCTTTTTCCTGCTCCTCTTAGCATGATAAAGAAGATTCAAAGAGAGTGAGATGCCAGCTCCTTTCATTCAGTCAGTAGCTTCAATCATTTCTGGACGTTTTTCAATGGCAAAAATCAATGAATATTGTAAATGCACAAACAGTAATTTCTCCGCATTGCAAGGTGCAATTCTGAAATTTTTTGCTTTTTCCTGCTCCTCTTAGCATGATAAAGAAGATTCAAAGAGAGTGAGATGCCAGCTCCTTTCATTCAGTCAGTAGCTTCAATCATTTCTGGTATATGAATAACATGATGTTTTTCAATGGCAAAAATCAATGAATATTGTAAATGCACAAACAGTAATTTCTCCACATTGCAAGGTGCAATTCTGAAATTTTTGCTTTTTCCTGCTCCTCTTAGGCATGATAAAGAAGATTCAAAGAGAAGTGAGATGCCAGCTCCTTCATTCAGTCAGTAGCTTCAATCATTTCTGGACGTTTTTCAATGGCAAAAATCAATGAATATTGTAAATGCACAAACAGTAATTTCTCCGCATTGCAAGGTGCAATTCTGAAATTTTTGCTTTTTCCTGCTCCTCTTAGCATGATAAAGAAGATTCAAAGAGAGTGAGATGCCAGCTCCTTTCATTCAGTCAGTAGCTTCAATCATTTCTGGACTGTTTTTCAATGGCAAAAATCAATGAATATTGTAAATGCACAAACAGTAATTTCTCCGCATTGCAAGGTGCAATTCTGAAATTTTTTGCTTTTTCCTGCTCCTCTTAGCATGATAAAGAAGATTCAAAGAGAGCGAGATGCCAGCTCCTTTCATTCAGTCAGTAGCTTCAATCATTTCTGGTATATGAATAACATGTTGTTTTTCAATGGCAAAAATCAATGAATATTGTAAATGCACAAACAGTAATTTCTCCGCATTGCAAGGTGCAATTCTGAAATTTTTTGCTTTTTCCTGCTCCTCTTAGCATGATAAAGAAGATTCAAAGAGAGTGAGATGCCAGCTCCTTTCATTCAGTCAGTAGCTTCAAACATTTCTGGTATATGAATAACATGATGTTTTTCAATGGCAAAAATCAATGAATATTGTAAATGCACAAACAGTAATTTCTCCGCATTGCAAGGTGCAATTCTGAAATTTTTTGCTTTTTCCTGCTCCTCTTAGCATGATAAAGAAGATTCAAAGAGAGTGAGATGCCAGCTCCTTTCATTCAGTCAGTAGCTTCAAACATTTCTGGTATATGAATAACATGATGTTTTTCAATGGCAAAAATCAATGAATATTGTAAATGCACAAACAGTAATTTCTCCGCATTGCAAGGTGCAATTCTGAAATTTTTTGCTTTTTCCTGCTCCTCTTAGCATGATAAAGAAGATTCAAAGAGAGTGAGATGCCAGCTCCTTTCATTCAGTCAGTAGCTTCAATCATTTCTGGTATATGAATAACATGATGTTTTTCAATGGCAAAAATCAATGAATATTGTAAATGCACAAACAGTAATTTCTCCACATTGCAAGGTGCAATTCTGAAATTTTTTGCTTTTTCCTGCTCCTCTTAGCATGATAAAGAAGATTCAAAGAGAGTGAGATGCCAGCTCCTTTCATTCAGTCAGTAGCTTCAAACATTTCTGGTATATGAATAACATGATGTTTTTCAATGGCAAAAATCAATGAATATTGTAAATGCACAAACAGTAATTTCTCCGCATTGCAAGGTGCAATTCTGAAATTTTTTGCTTTTTCCTGCTCCTCTTAGCATGATAAAGAAGATTCAAAGAGAGTGAGATGCCAGCTCCTTTCATTCAGTCAGTAGCTTCAATCATTTCTGGTATATGAATAACATGATGTTTTTCAATGGCAAAAATCAATGAATATTGTAAATGCACAAACAGTAATTTCTCCACATTGCAAGGTGCAATTCTGAAATTTTTTGCTTTTTCCTGCTCCTCTTAGCATGATAAAGAAGATTCAAAGAGAGTGAGATGCCAGCTCCTTTCATTCAGTCAGTAGCTTCAATCATTTCTGGACGTTTTTCAATGGCAAAAATCAATGAATATTGTAAATGCACAAACAGTAATTTCTCCGCATTGCAAGGTGCAATTCTGAAATTTTTTGCTTTTTCCTGCTCCTCTTAGCATGATAAAGAAGATTCAAAGAGAGCGAGATGCCAGCTCCTTTCATTCAGTCAGTAGCTTCAATCATTTCTGGTATATGAATAACATGATGTTTTTCAATGGCAAAAATCAATGAATATTGTAAATGCACAAACAGTAATTTCTCCGCATTGCAAGGTGCAATTCTGAAATTTTTTGCTTTTTCCTGCTCCTCTTAGCATGATAAAGAAGATTCAAAGAGAGTGAGATGCCAGCTCCTTTCATTCAGTCAGTAGCTTCAATCATTTCTGGACGTTTTTCAATGGCAAAAATCAATGAATATTGTAAATGCACAAACAGTAATTTCTCCGCATTGCAAGGTGCAATTCTGAAATTTTTTGCTTTTTCCTGCTCCTCTTAGCATGATAAAGAAGATTCAAAGAGAGTGAGATGCCAGCTCCTTTCATTCAGTCAGTAGCTTCAATCATTTCTGGTATATGAATAACATGATGTTTTTCAATGGCAAAAATCAATGAATATTGTAAATGCACAAACAGTAATTTCTCCACATTGCAAGGTGCAATTCTGAAATTTTTTGCTTTTTCCTGCTCCTCTTAGCATGATAAAGAAGATTCAAAGAGAGTGAGATGCCAGCTCCTTTCATTCAGTCAGTAGCTTCAATCATTTCTGGACGTTTTTCAATGGCAAAAATCAATGAATATTGTAAATGCACAAACAGTAATTTCTCCGCATTGCAAGGTGCAATTCTGAAATTTTTTGCTTTTTCCTGCTCCTCTTAGCATGATAAAGAAGATTCAAAGAGAGCGAGATGCCAGCTCCTTTCATTCAGTCAGTAGCTTCAATCATTTCTGGTATATGAATAACATGATGTTTTTCAATGGCAAAAATCAATGAATATTGTAAATGCACAAACAGTAATTTCTCCGCATTGCAAGGTGCAATTCTGAAATTTTTTGCTTTTTCCTGCTCCTCTTAGCATGATAAAGAAGATTCAAAGAGAGTGAGATGCCAGCTCCTTTCATTCAGTCAGTAGCTTCAATCATTTCTGGACGTTTTTCAATGGCAAAAATCAATGAATATTGTAAATGCACAAACAGTAATTTCTCCGCATTGCAAGGTGCAATTCTGAAATTTTTTGCTTTTTCCTGCTCCTCTTAGCATGATAAAGAAGATTCAAAGAGAGTGAGATGCCAGCTCCTTTCATTCAGTCAGTAGCTTCAAACATTTCTGGTATATGAATAACATGATGTTTTTCAATGGCAAAAATCAATGAATATTGTAAATGCACAAACAGTAATTTCTCCGCATTGCAAGGTGCAATTCTGAAATTTTTTGCTTTTTCCTGCTCCTCTTAGCATGATAAAGAAGATTCAAAGAGAGTGAGATGCCAGCTCCTTTCATTCAGTCAGTAGCTTCAATCATTTCTGGACGTTTTTCAATGGCAAAAATCAATGAATATTGTAAATGCACAAACAGTAATTTCTCCGCATTGCAAGGTGCAATTCTGAAATTTTTTGCTTTTTCCTGCTCCTCTTAGCATGATAAAGAAGATTCAAAGAGAGTGAGATGCCAGCTCCTTTCATTCATTCAGTAGCTTCAATCATTCCTGGACGTTTTTCAATGGCAAAAATCAATGAATATTGTAAATGCACAAACAGTAATTTCTCCGCATTGCAAGGTGCAATTCTGAAATTTTTTGCTTTTTCCTGCTCCTCTTAGCATGATAAAGAAGATTCAAAGAGAGTGAGATGCCAGCTCCTTTCATTCAGTCAGTAGCTTCAATCATTTCTGGTATATGAATAACATGATGTTTTTCAATGGCAAAAATCAATGAATATTGTAAATGCACAAACAGTAATTTCTCCGCATTGCAAGGTGCAATTCTGAAATTTTTTGCTTTTTCCTGCTCCTCTTAGCATGATAAAGAAGATTCAAAGAGAGTGAGATGCCAGCTCCTTTCATTCAGTCAGCAGCTTCAATCATTTCTGGACATTTTTCAATGGCAAAAATCAATGAATATTGTAAATGCACAAACAGTAATTTCTCCGCATTGCAAGGTGCAATTCTGAAATTTTTTGCTTTTTCCTGCTCCTCTTAGCATGATAAAGAAGATTCAAAGAGAGTGAGATGCCAGCTCCTTTCATTCAGTCAGTAGCTTCAAACATTTCTGGTATATGAATAACATGATGTTTTTCAATGGCAAAAATCAATGAATATTGTAAAAGCACAAACAGTAATTTCTCCGCATTGCAAGGTGCAATTCTGAAATTTTTTGCTTTTTCCTGCTCCTCTTAGCATGATAAAGAAGATTCAAAGAGAGTGAGATGCCAGCTCCTTTCATTCAGTCAGTAGCTTCAATCATTTCTGGACGTTTTTCAATGGCAAAAATCAATGAATATTGTAAATGCACAAACAGTAATTTCTCCGCATTGCAAGGTGCAATTCTGAAATTTTTTGCTTTTTCCTGCTCCTCTTAGCATGATAAAGAAGATTCAAAGAGAGTGAGATGCCAGCTCCTTTCATTCAGTCAGTAGCTTCAATCATTTCTGGTATATGAATAACATGATGTTTTTCAATGGCAAAAATCAATGAATATTGTAAATGCACAAACAGTAATTTCTCCGCATTGCAAGTTGCAATTCTGAAATTTTTTGCTTTTTCCTGCTCCTCTTAGCATGATAAAGAAGATTCAAAGAGAGTGAGATGCCAGCTCCTTTCATTCAGTCAGTAGCTTAAATTATTTCTGGACGTTTTTCAATGGCAAAAATCAATGAATATTGTAAATGCACAAACAGTAATTTCTCCGCATTGCAAGGTGCAATTCTGAAATTTTTTGCTTTTTCCTGCTCCTCTTAGCATGATAAAGAAGATTCAAAGAGAGTGAGATGCCAGCTCCTTTCATTCAGTCAGTTGCTTCAATCATTTCTGGACATTTTTCAATGGCAAAAATCAATGAATATTGTAAATGCACAAACAGTAATTTCTCCGCATTGCAAGGTGCAATTCTGAAATTTTTTGCTTTTTCCTGCTCCTCTTAGCATGATAAAGAAGATTCAAAGAGAGTGAGATGCCAGCTCCTTTCATTCAGTCAGTAGCTTCAATCATTTCTGGACGTTTTTCAATGGCAAAAATCAATGAATATTGTAAATGCACAAACAGTAATTTCTCCGCATTGCAAGGTGCAATTCTGAAATTTTTTGCTTTTTCCTGCTCCACTTTGCATGATAAAGAAGATTCAAAGAGAGTGAGATGCCAGCTCCTTTCATTCAGTCAGTAGCTTCAATCATTTCTGGTATATGAATAACATGATGTTTTTCAATGGCAAAAATCAATGAATATTGTAAATGCACAAACAGTAATTTCTCCGCATTGCAAGGTGCAATTCTGAAATTTTTGGCTTTTTCCTGCTCCTCTTAGCATGATAAAGAAGATTCAAAGAGAGTGAGATGCCAGCTCCTTTCATTCAGTCAGTAGCTTCAATCATTTCTGGATGTTTTTCAATGGCAAAAATCAATGAATATTGTAAATGCACAAACAGTAATTTCTCCGCATTGCAAGGTGCAATTCTGAAATTTCTTGCATTTTCCTGCTCCTCTTAGCATGATAAAGAAGATTCAAAGAGAGTGAGATGCCAGCTCCTTTCATTCAGTCAGTAGCTTCAATCATTTCTGGACGTTTTTCAATGGCAAAAATCAATGAATATTGTAAATGCACAAACAGTAATTTCTCCGCATTGCAAGGTGCAATTCTGAAATTTTTTGCTTTTTCCTGCTCCTCTTAGCATGATAAAGAAGATTCAAAGAGAGTGAGATGCCAGCTCCTTTCATTCAGTCAGTAGCTTCAAACATTTCTGGTATATGAATAACATGATGTTTTTCAATGGCAAAAATCAATGAATATTGTAAATGCACAAACAGTAATTTCTCCGCATTGCAAGGTGCAATTCTGAAATTTTTTGCTTTTTCCTGCTCCTCTTAGCATGATAAAGAAGATTCAAAGAGAGTGAGATGCCAGCTCCTTTCATTCAGTCAGTAGCTTCAATCATTTCTGGACGTTTTTCAATGGCAAAAATCAATGAATATTGTAAATGCACAAACAGTAATTTCTCCGCATTGCAAGGTGCAATTCTGAAATTTTTTGCTTTTTCCTGCTCCTCTTAGCATGATAAAGAAGATTCAAAGAGAGTGAGATGCCAGCTCCTTTCATTCAGTCAGTAGCTTCAATCATTTCTGGACGTTTTTCAATGGCAAAAATCAATGAATATTGTAAATGCACAAACAGTAATTTCTCCGCATTGCAAGGTGCAATTCTGAAATTTTTTGCTTTTTCCTGCTCCTCTTAGCATGATAAAGAAGATTCAAAGAGAGTGAGATGCCAGCTCCTTTCATTCAGTCAGTAGCTTCAAACATTTCTGGTATATGAATAACATGATGTTTTTCAATGGCAAAAATCAATGAATATTGTAAATGCACAAACAGTAATTTCTCCGCATTGCAAGGTGCAATTCTGAAATTTTTTGCTTTTTCCTGCTCCTCTTTGCATGATAAAGAAGATTCAAAGAGAGTGAGATGCCAGCTCCTTTCATTCAGTCAGTAGCTTCAATCATTTCTGGTATATGAATAACATGATGTTTTTCAATGGCAAAAATCAATGAATATTGTAAATGCACAAACAGTAATTTCTCCGCATTGCAAGGTGCAATTCTGAAATTTTTGGCTTTTTCCTGCTCCTCTTAGCATGATAAAGAAGATTCAAAGAGAGTGAGATGCCAGCTCCTTTCATTCAGTCAGTAGCTTCAATCATTTCTGGATGTTTTTCAATGGCAAAAATCAATGAATATTGTAAATGCACAAACAGTAATTTCTCCGCATTGCAAGGTGCAATTCTGAAATTTCTTGCATTTTCCTGCTCCTCTTAGCATGATAAAGAAGATTCAAAGAGAGTGAGATGCCAGCTCCTTTCATTCAGTCAGTAGCTTCAATCATTTCTGGACGTTTTTCAATGGCAAAAATCAATGAATATTGTAAATGCACAAACAGTAATTTCTCCGCATTGCAAGGTGCAATTCTGAAATTTTTTGCTTTTTCCTGCTCCTCTTAGCATGATAAAGAAGATTCAAAGAGAGTGAGATGCCAGCTCCTTTCATTCAGTCAGTAGCTTCAAACATTTCTGGTATATGAATAACATGATGTTTTTCAATGGCAAAAATCAATGAATATTGTAAATGCACAAACAGTAATTTCTCCGCATTGCAAGGTGCAATTCTGAAATTTTTTGCTTTTTCCTGCTCCTCTTAGCATGATAAAGAAGATTCAAAGAGAGTGAGATGCCAGCTCCTTTCATTCAGTCAGTAGCTTCAATCATTTCTGGACGTTTTTCAATGGCAAAAATCAATGAATATTGTAAATGCACAAACAGTAATTTCTCCGCATTGCAAGGTGCAATTCTGAAATTTTTTGCTTTTTCCTGCTCCTCTTAGCATGATAAAGAAGATTCAAAGAGAGTGAGATGCCAGCTCCTTTCATTCAGTCAGTAGCTTCAATCATTTCTGGACGTTTTTCAATGGCAAAAATCAATGAATATTGTAAATGCACAAACAGTAATTTCTCCGCATTGCAAGGTGCAATTCTGAAATTTTTTGCTTTTTCCTGCTCCTCTTAGCATGATAAAGAAGATTCAAAGAGAGTGAGATGCCAGCTCCTTTCATTCAGTCAGTAGCTTCAAACATTTCTGGTATATGAATAACATGATGTTTTTCAATGGCAAAAATCAATGAATATTGTAAATGCACAAACAGTAATTTCTCCGCATTGCAAGGTGCAATTCTGAAATTTTTTGCTTTTTCCTGCTCCTCTTAGCATGATAAAGAAGATTCAAAGAGAGTGAGATGCCAGCTCCTTTCATTCAGTCAGTAGCTTCAATCATTTCTGGACGTTTTTCAATGGCAAAAATCAATGAATATTGTAAATGCACAAACAGTAATTTCTCCGCATTGCAAGGTGCAATTCTGAAATTTTTTGCTTTTTCCTGCTCCTCTTAGCATGATAAAGAAGATTCAAAGAGAGTGAGATGCCAGCTCCTTTCATTCAGTCAGTAGCTTCAATCATTTCTGGACGTTTTTCAATGGCAAAAATCAATGAATATTGTAAATGCACAAACAGTAATTTCTCCGCATTGCAAGGTGCAATTCTGAAATTTTTTGCTTTTTCCTGCTCCTCTTAGCATGATAAAGAAGATTCAAAGAGAGTGAGATGCCAGCTCCTTTCATTCAGTCAGTAGCTTCAATCATTTCTGGTATATGAATAACATGATGTTTTTCAATGGCAAAATTCAATGAATATTGTAAATGCACAAACAGTAATTTCTCCGCATTGCAAGGTGCAATTCTGAAATTTTTTGCTTTTTCCTGCTCCTCTTAGCATGATAAAGAAGATTCAAAGAGAGTGAGATGCCAGCTCCTTTCATTCAGTCAGTAGCTTCAATCATTTCTGGACGTTTTTCAATGGCAAAAATCAATGAATATTGTAAATGCACAAACAGTAATTTCTCCGCATTGCAAGGTGCAATTCTGAAATTTTTTGCTTTTTCCTGCTCCTCTTAGCATGATAAAGAAGATTCAAAGAGAGTGAGATGCCAGCTCCTTTCATTCAGTCAGTAGCTTCAAACATTTCTGGTATATGAATAACATGATGTTTTTCAATGGCAAAAATCAATGAATATTGTAAATGCACAAACAGTAATTTCTCCGCATTGCAAGGTGCAATTCTGAAATTTTTTGCTTTTTCCTGCTCCTCTTAGCATGATAAAGAAGATTCAAAGAGAGTGAGATGCCAGCTCCTTTCATTCAGTCAGTAGCTTCAATCATTTCTGGACGTTTTTCAATGGCAAAAATCAATGAATATTGTAAATGCACAAACAGTAATTTCTCCGCATTGCAAGGTGCAATTCTGAAATTTTTTGCTTTTTCCTGCTCCTCTTAGCATGATAAAGAAGATTCAAAGAGAGTGAGATGCCAGATCCTTTCATTCAGTCAGTAGCTTCAATCATTTCTGGACGTTTTTCAATGGCAAAAATCAATGAATATTGTAAATGCACAAACAGTAATTTCTCCGCATTGCAAGGTGCAATTCTGAAATTTTTTGCTTTTTCCTGCTCCTCTTAGCATGATAAAGAAGATTCAAAGAGAGTGAGATGCCAGCTCCTTTCATTCAGTCAGTAGCTTCAATCATTTCTGGTATATGAATAAAATGATGTTTTTCAATGGCAAAAATCAATGAATATTGTAAATGCACAAACAGTAATTTCTCCGCATTGCAAGGTGCAATTCTGAAATTTTTTGCTTTTTCCTGCTCCTCTTAGCATGATAAAGAAGATTCAAAGAGAGTGAGATGCCAGCTCCTTTCATTCAGTCAGCAGCTTCAATCATTTCTGGACATTTTTCAATGGCAAAAATCAATGAATATTGTAAATGCACAAACAGTAATTTCTCCGCATTGCAAGGTGCAATTCTGAAATTTTTTGCTTTTTCCTGCTCCTCTTAGCATGATAAAGAAGATTCAAAGAGAGTGAGATGCCAGCTCCTTTCATTCAGTCAGTAGCTTCAAACATTTCTGGTATATGAATAACATGATGTTTTTCAATGGCAAAAATCAATGAATATTGTAAAAGCACAAACAGTAATTTCTCCGCATTGCAAGGTGCAATTCTGAAATTTTTTGCTTTTTCCTGCTCCTCTTAGCATGATAAAGAAGATTCAAAGAGAGTGAGATGCCAGCTCCTTTCATTCAGTCAGTAGCTTCAATCATTTCTGGACGTTTTTCAATGGCAAAAATCAATGAATATTGTAAATGCACAAACAGTAATTTCTCCGCATTGCAAGGTGCAATTCTGAAATTTTTTGCTTTTTCCTGCTCCTCTTAGCATGATAAAGAAGATTCAAAGAGAGTGAGATGCCAGCTCCTTTCATTCAGTCAGTAGCTTCAATCATTTCTGGTATATGAATAACATGATGTTTTTCAATGGCAAAAATCAATGAATATTGTAAATGCACAAACAGTAATTTCTCCGCATTGCAAGTTGCAATTCTGAAATTTTTTGCTTTTTCCTGCTCCTCTTAGCATGATAAAGAAGATTCAAAGAGAGTGAGATGCCAGCTCCTTTCATTCAGTCAGTAGCTTCAATTATTTCTGGACGTTTTTCAATGGCAAAAATCAATGAATATTGTAAATGCACAAACAGTAATTTCTCCGCATTGCAAGGTGCAATTCTGAAATTTTTTGCTTTTTCCTGCTCCTCTTAGCATGATAAAGAAGATTCAAAGAGAGTGAGATGCCAGCTCCTTTCATTCAGTCAGTTGCTTCAATCATTTCTGGACGTTTTTCAATGGCAAAAATCAATGAATATTGTAAATGCACAAACAGTAATTTCTCCGCATTGCAAGGTGCAATTCTGAAATTTTTTGCTTTTTCCTGCTCCTCTTAGCATGATAAAGAAGATTCAAAGAGAGTGAGATGCCAGCTCCTTTCATTCAGTCAGTAGCTTCAATCATTTCTGGACGTTTTTCAATGGCAAAAATCAATGAATATTGTAAATGCACAAACAGTAATTTCTCCGCATTGCAAGGTGCAATTCTGAAATTTTTTGCTTTTTCCTGCTCCTCTTTGCATGATAAAGAAGATTCAAAGAGAGTGAGATGCCAGCTCCTTTCATTCAGTCAGTAGCTTCAATCATTTCTGGTATATGAATAACATGATGTTTTTCAATGGCAAAAATCAATGAATATTGTAAATGCACAAACAGTAATTTCTCCGCATTGCAAGGTGCAATTCTGAAATTTTTGGCTTTTTCCTGCTCCTCTTAGCATGATAAAGAAGATTCAAAGAGAGTGAGATGCCAGCTCCTTTCATTCAGTCAGTAGCTTCAATCATTTCTGGATGTTTTTCAATGGCAAAAATCAATGAATATTGTAAATGCACAAACAGTAATTTCTCCGCATTGCAAGGTGCAATTCTGAAATTTCTTGCATTTTCCTGCTCCTCTTAGCATGATAAAGAAGATTCAAAGAGAGTGAGATGCCAGCTCCTTTCATTCAGTCAGTAGCTTCAATCATTTCTGGACGTTTTTCAATGGCAAAAATCAATGAATATTGTAAATGCACAAACAGTAATTTCTCCGCATTGCAAGGTGCAATTCTGAAATTTTTTGCTTTTTCCTGCTCCTCTTAGCATGATAAAGAAGATTCAAAGAGAGTGAGATGCCAGCTTCTTTCATTCAGTCAGTAGCTTCAAACATTTCTGGGATATGAATAACATGATGTTTTTCAATGGCAAAAATTAATGAATATTGTAAATGCACAAACAGTAATTTCTCCGCATTGCAAGGTGCAATTCTGAAATTTTTTGCTTTTTCCTGCTCCTCTTAGCATGATAAAGAAGATTCAAAGAGAGTGAGATGCCAGCTCCTTTCATTCAGTCAGTAGCTTCAATCATTTCTGGACGTTTTTCAATGGCAAAAATCAATGAATATTGTAAATGCACAAACAGTAATTTCTCCGCATTGCAAGGTGCAATTCTGAAATTTTTTGCTTTTTCCTGCTCCTCTTAGCATGATAAAGAAGATTCAAAGAGAGTGAGATGCCAGCTCCTTTCATTCAGTCAGTAGCTTCAATCATTTCTGGACGTTTTTCAATGGCAAAAATCAATGAATATTGTAAATGCACAAACAGTAATTTCTCCGCATTGCAAGGTGCAATTCTGAAATTTTTTGCTTTTTCCTGCTCCTCTTAGCATGATAAAGAAGATTCAAAGAGAGTGAGATGCCAGCTCCTTTCATTCAGTCAGTAGCTTCAATCATTTCTGGTATATGAATAACATGATGTTTTTCAATGGCAAAAATCAATGAATATTGTAAATGCACAAACAGTAATTTCTCCGCATTGCAAGTTGCAATTCTGAAATTTTTTGCTTTTTCCTGCTCCTCTTAGCATGATAAAGAAGATTCAAAGAGAGTGAGATGCCAGCTCCTTTCATTCAGTCAGTAGCTTCAATCATTTCTGGACGTTTTTCAATGGCAAAAATCAATGAATATTGTAAATGCACAAACAGTAATTTCTCCGCATTGCAAGGTGCAATTCTGAAATTTTTTGCTTTTTCCTGCTCCTCTTAGCATGATAAAGAAGATTCAAAGAGAGTGAGATGCCAGCTCCTTTCATTCAGTCAGTAGCTTCAATCATTTCTGGACGTTTTTCAATGGCAAAAATCAATGAATATTGTAAATGCACAAACAGTAATTTCTCCGCATTGCAAGGTGCAATTCTGAAATTTTTTGCTTTTTCCTGCTCCTCTTAGCATGATAAAGAAGATTCAAAGAGAGTGAGATGCCAGCTCCTTTCATTCAGTCAGTAGCTTCAATCATTTCTGGACGTTTTTCAATGGCAAAAATCAATGAATATTGTAAATGCACAAACAGTAATTTCTCCGCATTGCAAGGTGCAATTCTGAAATTTTTTGCTTTTTCCTGCTCCTCTTAGCATGACAAAGAAGATTCAAAGAGAGTAAGATGCCAGCTCCTTTCATTCAGTCAGTAGCTTCAATCATTTCTGGTATATGAATAACATGATGTTTTTCAATGGCAAAAATCAATGAATATTGTAAATGCACAAACAGTAATTTCTCCGCATTGCAAGGTGCAATTCTGAAATTTTTTGCTTTTTCCTGCTCCTCTTAGCATGATAAAGAAGATTCAAAGAGAGTGAGATGCCAGCTCCTTTCATTCAGTCAGTAGCTTCAATCATTTCTGGACGTTTTTCAATGGCAAAAATCAATGAATATTGTAAATGCACAAACAGTAATTTCTCCGCATTGCAAGGTGCAATTCTGAAATTTTTTGCTTTTTCCTGCTCCTCTTAGCATGATAAAGAAGATTCAAAGAGAGTGAGATGCCAGCTCCTTTCATTCAGTCAGTAGCTTCAATCATTTCTGGACGTTTTTCAATGGCAAAAATCAATGAATATTGTAAATGCACAAACAGTAATTTCTCCGCATTGCAAGGTGCAATTCTGAAATTTTTTGCTTTTTCCTGCTCCTCTTAGCATGATAAAGAAGATTCAAAGAGAGTGAGATGCCAGCTCCTTTCATTCAGTCAGTAGCTTCAAACATTTCTGGTATATGAATAACATGATGTTTTTCAATGGCAAAAATCAATGAATATTGTAAAAGCACAAACAGTAATTTCTCCGCATTGCAAGGTGCAATTCTGAAATTTTTTGCTTTTTCCTGCTCCTCTTAGCATGATAAAGAAGATTCAAAGAGAGTGAGATGCCAGCTCCTTTCATTCAGTCAGTAGCTTCAATCATTTCTGGACGTTTTTCAATGGCAAAAATCAATGAATATTGTAAATGCACAAACAGTAATTTCTCCGCATTGCAAGGTGCAATTCTGAAATTTTTTGCTTTTTCCTGCTCCTCTTAGCATGATAAAGAAGATTCAAAGAGAGTGAGATGCCAGCTCCTTTCATTCAGTCAGTAGCTTCAATCATTTCTGGTATATGAATAACATGATGTTTTTCAATGGCAAAAATCAATGAATATTGTAAATGCACAAACAGTAATTTCTCCGCATTGCAAGTTGCAATTCTGAAATTTTTTGCTTTTTCCTGCTCCTCTTAGCATGATAAAGAAGATTCAAAGAGAGTGAGATGCCAGCTCCTTTCATTCAGTCAGTAGCTTCAATCATTTCTGGACGTTTTTCAATGGCAAAAATCAATGAATATTGTAAATGCACAAACAGTAATTTCTCCGCATTGCAAGGTGCAATTCTGAAATTTTTTGCTTTTTCCTGCTCCTCTTAGCATGATAAAGAAGATTCAAAGAGAGTGAGATGCCAGCTCCTTTCATTCAGTCAGTAGCTTCAAACATTTCTGGTATATGAATAACATGATGTTTTTCAATGGCAAAAATCAATGAATATTGTAAAAGCACAAACAGTAATTTCTCCGCATTGCAAGGTGCAATTCTGAAATTTTTTGCTTTTTCCTGCTCCTCTTAGCATGATAAAGAAGATTCAAAGAGAGTGAGATGCCAGCTCCTTTCATTCAGTCAGTAGCTTCAATCATTTCTGGATGTTTTTCAATGGCAAAAATCAATGAATATTGTAAATGCACAAACAGTAATTTCTCCGCATTGCAAGGTGCAATTCTGAAATTTCTTGCATTTTCCTGCTCCTCTTAGCATGATAAAGAAGATTCAAAGAGAGTGAGATGCCAGCTCCTTTCATTCAGTCAGTAGCTTCAATCATTTCTGGACGTTTTTCAATGGCAAAAATCAATGAATATTGTAAATGCACAAACAGTAATTTCTCCGCATTGCAAGGTGCAATTCTGAAATTTTTTGCTTTTTCCTGCTCCTCTTAGCATGATAAAGAAGATTCAAAGAGAGTGAGATGCCAGCTCCTTTCATTCAGTCAGTAGCTTCAAACATTTCTGGTATATGAATAACATGATGTTTTTCAATGGCAAAAATCAATGAATATTGTAAATGCACAAACAGTAATTTCTCCGCATTGCAAGGTGCAATTCTGAAATTTTTTGCTTTTTCCTGCTCCTCTTAGCATGATAAAGAAGATTCAAAGAGAGTGAGATGCCAGCTCCTTTCATTCAGTCAGTAGCTTCAATCATTTCTGGACGTTTTTCAATGGCAAAAATCAATGAATATTGTAAATGCACAAACAGTAATTTCTCCGCATTGCAAGGTGCAATTCTGAAATTTTTTGCTTTTTCCTGCTCCTCTTAGCATGATAAAGAAGATTCAAAGAGAGTGAGATGCCAGCTTCTTTCATTCAGTCAGTAGCTTCAAACATTTCTGGGATATGAATAACATGATGTTTTTCAATGGCAAAAATTAATGAATATTGTAAATGCACAAACAGTAATTTCTCCGCATTGCAAGGTGCAATTCTGAAATTTTTGCTTTTTCCTGCTCCTCTTAGCATGATAAAGAAGATTCAAAGAGAGTGAGATGCCAGCTCCTTTCATTCAGTCAGTAGCTTCAATCATTTCTGGACGTTTTCAATGGCAAAAATCAATGAATATTGTAAATGCACAAACAGTAATTTCTCCGCATTGCAAGGTGCAATTCTGAAATTTTTTGCTTTTTCCTGCTCCTCTTAGCATGATAAAGAAGATTCAAAGAGAGTGAGATGCCAGCTCCTTTCATTCAGTCAGTAGCTTCAATCATTTCTGGACGTTTTTCAATGGCAAAAATCAATGAATATTGTAAATGCACAAACAGTAATTTCTCCGCATTGCAAGGTGCAATTCTGAAATTTTTTGCTTTTTCCTGCTCCTCTTAGCATGATAAAGAAGATTCAAAGAGAGTGAGATGCCAGCTCCTTTCATTCAGTCAGTAGCTTCAATCATTTCTGGTATATGAATAACATGATGTTTTTCAATGGCAAAAATCAATGAATATTGTAAATGCACAAACAGTAATTTCTCCGCATTGCAAGTTGCAATTCTGAAATTTTTTGCTTTTTCCTGCTCCTCTTAGCATGATAAAGAAGATTCAAAGAGAGTGAGATGCAGCTCCTTTCATTCAGTCAGTAGCTTCAATCATTTCTGGACGTTTTCATGGCAAAAATCAATGAATATTGTAAATGCCACAACAGTAATTTCTCCGCATTGCAAGGTGCAATTCTGAAATTTTTTGCTTTTTCCTGCTCCTCTTAGCATGATAAAGAAGATTCAAAGAGAGTGAGATGCCAGCTCCTTTCATTCAGTCAGTAGCTTCAATCATTTCTGGACGTTTTTCAATGGCAAAAATCAATGAATATTGTAAATGCACAAACAGTAATTTCTCCGCATTGCAAGGTGCAATTCTGAAATTTTTTGCTTTTTCCTGCTCCTCTTAGCATGATAAAGAAGATTCAAAGAGAGTGAGATGCCAGCTCCTTTCATTCAGTCAGTAGCTTCAATCATTTCTGGACGTTTTTCAATGGCAAAAATCAATGAATATTGTAAATGCACAAACAGTAATTTCTCCGCATTGCAAGGTGCAATTCTGAAATTTTTTGCTTTTTCCTGCTCCTCTTAGCATGATAAAGAAGATTCAAAGAGAGTAAGATGCCAGCTCCTTTCATTCAGTCAGTAGCTTCAATCATTTCTGGTATATGAAATAACATGATGTTGTTTCAATGGCAAAAATCAATGAATATTGTAAATGCACAAACAGTAATTTCTCCGCATTGCAAGGTGCAATTCTGAAATTTTTTGCTTTTTCCTGCTCCTCTTAGCATGATAAAGAAGATTCAAAGAGAGTGAGATGCCAGCTCCTTTCATTCAGTCAGTAGCTTCAATCATTTCTGGACGTTTTTCAATGGCAAAAATCAATGAATATTGTAAATGCACAAACAGTAATTTCTCCGCATTGCAAGGTGCAATTCTGAAATTTTTTGCTTTTTCCTGCTCCTCTTAGCATGATAAAGAAGATTCAAAGAGAGTGAGATGCCAGCTCCTTTCATTCAGTCAGTAGCTTCAAACATTTCTGGTATATGAATAACATGATGTTTTTCAGTGGCAAAAATCAATGAATATTGTAAAAGCACAAACAGTAATTTCTCCGCATTGCAA